>NC_056744.1:142490261-142550261 GCF_019279795.1 Protopterus annectens | reverse complement strand
TTTAGATCCCATTTCTGTGCCCTGCCCCACCCTCCTTCCTCACATTTTACTAAAAATTTTTTTTAAAATTTTAAACTGTAGTGAACTACTTGCTAGCAGTTGCTACAGTTTATACACTGCATGGAGCACTAGGGTGCTCAGGTTTTTAGTTAGAAAAAAAATTTCTTTAAACTGTAGCAAACTGCTTGCTTCAAATGTACCAGTCAATTGCTACAGTTTATACCCTGCATGGAGTGATACAGCAGTTTGTTTTTTGTTAAAGGAAAAACAATATTTTTTTTTTACTTTATTTGTGGCAGACTGCTCGCTACAATGTTGTGAACAATTTGCTACAGTTTAGATCACACAGAGCACTACAGCAGTCAGATTTGATCATAAATGCAATACTGACTACTAATATTACACTAAAAAGTGATTGGGATCAGCCAATCGTGCCTTCCAACACTTTGCACCTTTCATCCCACCCTAGATATGTTAAAATATATATATATATATATATATATATATATATATATATATATATATATATATATATATTACCCACTTTTTTATTTACTTCCTAAGTTATACTTAGCATGTCTTATATCCACAACATATTAATTTGCACTATTAGGACTTTTTAATGTTTAAATTGTGATCATTTTATAGTCTACCAATTATTTTTTTGTATACTGTTTTTTTTTACCAGGCTTGCATGGAAAAGGAGCTACTACAACACATTCAAATTATCCTGGTCAATAAATGTTATAACTAAATACATATATTTTTTTTCTTCTGAAAGAATACTTGACTTTTTTTATGAATAGCATTTTCAGCTAATAGCACCACACACTCTCAAATTGTTTGAAGTAGATGCAAACAAATAGTGGTTGTAAAAAATCTCTACAATGTCTATGGTTGTTTCTTCAGTAATGATGCGGCAGAGATGATAGAAGTGAAAAACTGTACAAATCATCTAGCTCTTTCAGTTAAAATGCAGCAGATATATAAATGTGGAAAAACTGCATAAAGCTTGTATTTTTTTCAGTAAAATGTCTATTAGAAATTTGTAAAGTGAAAATGCTTCACTCACATTCACATAGGGGTATACATGCACAAACAAAAGGATACACACAAATGCATACATACCACATGTACACACACACACACACGCACACACACACACATGCCACACACGCACACACACACACACGCACACACGCACACACACGCACACACACACACACACACACACACACACACACACACACACACACACACACACACACACACACACACACACACACACACACACACACACACATGCACATATACAATTAGTAGGGCTTAGAGCTCATTAAACTATTACTTCCTGTCTGTCAGAAGCCATACTATCTTGCTTTCTTTTAAGTTTTCTGGTTATCTAGCAGGTTTTCTTTGGAGTGTGTTAACATTTTTACCCAGCAGAATGTGAAGTGCCTGTACTGTTTTACAAAAGCAGAAAGGGGATTTATATGTAAGGACACTGCTAATAGAAAATGTTCCAGTGTTACCTCATTACAGAACACCCACATGGAGTTTCTTCAGTGAAGTCGCCTTTCCTTAAAGATTCATTGCAGCAGCATAATTCACTTAGACTTTTATTTTTTGCTTGGCGTGTTCAGTTGTCTTTATGTACTAGGACCAGTGAAGAAAACCTTTTCTTAGACTGCAACTAAGCAGAAAGACAGCCTGTTGCCCAGAGTTACTGAGCTCATGTCTATGCATTTTATACGGGAGTCTTGTGTAAATGCTAAATTGTCTTAAAAGTGGAAGACAGATAACTATAGCTATCTTCAGCATTGGGTAGTAGTGGAATTGTTAAACTCATTGTGCTTTTAATGCCACCTGTCAGAGTCCAACACTTTTTATTTTATTTTTCACTGTATAAGAACATATCTGACTGTATCTATATATTTAATTTAAAAATATATCGCCTAATTTCTTTAGATACAAAGTTTGATTATTCATTTTCAAAAGCTTGTGGCTGGTCATTTATAAATTTATATCAAAATAGTTGCAAAAAACAGGTGAATTATAACTATTGGTATCTGTCTTTTAAAGAGAGTTTGATTATGCATTGGTTCTACACAGTACAGTTGCTTACTTTAACAATGTACAGACATTGTGTCTCCGATATGCTAGATTAGTCTGGCTGGTTGCAGCATTTTTCCATAAAAAGAGTAAGGAGTGGTAAAACTGAAAATGCCTTATTAGCCTAGACTGCAAATTATTGAACATGCGAATGAGATAGTTTCAGCTATGCTGCAGTCACTGTCGGTATGGTAACAATGAAATGCATTTTGCTGAGAGTGGGTTATATGATTTCCTTGGATACTTGAGGTTATATCTTTGCTGTCCTATAGTATATAATGAACCTTCTTTGGATTTAGCAGTGGGCAAAGCTCAGGGTAGCACTTTTCATTTACCATACTGATTTAGTCCAAGCAACTCACATATATAGTATGTCAGCTTTATATGTTTTTGACACCCTGACAGTGATCTTTTCATAAAGTAGAATAGGATGGATTAAACAACTGCATTTTTCTTGCTAAAAATCATTTCACATTTTGCAAAAGCTGGTAATATAAAAACATCCTTAGTTTAAATTGGACTGTTTTCCATAACCTAGACTCAAAGAGCCAACAAGCTACTAGTTACTACTTTGAAATCTCATAACAAATCAGGTGATTCCCTATTTGCAAACACTATCGGTTCTTACTGGAATAAACTTCCCACAGAACTGACCTCCCTAACCTCATGTCACCTTTTCAAAAAACAGATGAAAACCCACCTACTAATTCACTGGCTATGTCCCTGCTCCAATCCTGACTGAGCTCAGCACTCTTTATTACTCTCTCCAGTCTGCTACTTGTGTAATTCTTTCCACTCCCATTCTTACTTAGACTGACTTCTCCAGCCCCCTTTACTGGACCTTCACTCTTTTATTTCTCCATTCTTTTTTGTTTACTTCCCCTTCTAGCCATCTTCTCTCCATCTCTTTCTACCCTTAGCTGACCTCCTTTAATCCTGCTACCTTGGCATTTCATCACTATCCTGTTTCCACCCTCTCCTTTTCCAACTGGACATTCCCAACCTTTACCATTGTTATAATACTTACACCCAACAAATTATATTCTATCCCCACTTTCTGTCTATCTTATTTTTCCCCTTCTCCTCATCTTTAACTACTTAACTACCTGTTATACCTTCTAACCTGCTCTTTTAACACTCGATACCAACAGTTTTTTGCTTCTGTAAATTACCTAATCTGTTATCATGACTACTGACTAACGACTATATTTTTTAGCTTGACTAGTGATGTCTCTTAACTCAACTTTGTATTTTGATACCTGAGCTTATCTCCTTAGCCACTTAATCTGAACTCTGTTTGTTACCTACTCAGATTAGTCCAGGCAAACTGTATATTGTCTCTGTACATTTTTTTAAAATTGATTTTATAAATGTTTTCGGAAATGTATTGTCTTATTCTGATAGTGGAGCTTTTCTCCTCGGGCCTCTGCTGAAAATGGACATGCATCCAGCCAGACTAGCCCGGTTAACAAATGTAAAATAAATAAATAAATAAATAAATAATTCTCTTGATACCAATTGGACTTTAAGCACTCTCAAACTAATGAATGAATTTTGTGAAGACCTTGGGTGTACATTACTTAGTTTTGCTTGAAGTTTTTTCAGTAAAGATGGTCATATGTTTTTGATTCAGTTTTGTAAATCAGGGTACAAGTGATTAAATCTGTTTATGAGATGGGAAAGTCAGCTAGCTCTTTCTCAAATCATGAAAGGACAATACAATTAAGCCTTTTATTTTGTAATACCTGCAGGTTAACTTCATTCTGAAACTGTGATTCAGCAGAAGAGGATCTTCTACATGTGGATGTAGTATATTCCTAACACTGTGTGTTTGCATAGTATTAGATTCCCAAAGGAGAAGGATCTTAACAGGTGACTTTTCTATGCATTTACATATGTTGCAACTTTAAACGTGCTTTAACACAAGATGGTATGTTACCTATCTGGAGTACTGAGAAAGAAATATTTAATCGTTTTAGAACTAATGTATAACTTTTCAAATAATAACCACTAATTTGTCAAGTATATGACTTGGCTGAGGTCCTTACTTATGGCAATATGATACGTGGGTATATCAGGATAACTATGTCATCTGCACAGAGTCTGATGCCCATATCTTGGTGGTCCTAGGACAGCATGTTTATAATGAGAGAAATAAAGACAGACAAAGAACTGAGCTTTGTGAGCCACAAAGCATTAAGATGAAATGGTTAAAGGGAATACCTGATATTCACAGAACATGATTTATTTGCAAGCTGGCTTTCAAACAAGGATGTTCCTTGATGAATGAAGATAGTCTGTTGTATCTACAGCAAAGGGAAATCATTCATTTTGACAGAGGTTTTCTTCAGGTATTTGAACAGGCCCCTAAGTGGTGTGTGTGTGTGTGTGTGTGTGTGTGTGTGTGTGTGTGTGTGTGTGTGTGTGTGTGTGTGTGTGTGTGTGTGTGTGTGTGTGTGTGTGTGTGTGTGTATATATATATATATATATATATATATATATATATATATATATATATATAAAACACACACACACACACACACATGTATTTATATATATATATATATATATATACTATATATCTTTAGATACTTGTTATTAGTACAAGTTTTAAAGATCTTGAACTGAGCGGTAGTACTATGATATGTCTGCTGAATTTGGAGTCAGAAATGTTGGCATATATGGCTTGCAGGTATGTATACTATTTTGAGGATGACTGGAACCATTCACATTATTCATGATCTATTGATAACATAATGTGGAAGTGCATTATAATGCACATCACTGCAGACATTCTCACAGGGATGCATTTGCCTGAGGTGACCTATGATTGTCCACATTTATTAAATAATTTGAAGACTTGCCCCTATTGTTATCTGAGGTACAGGAGTGGTGTAACATATTCAAATATCAGTAAATGGTTTTCAGTATCATTGCTAATTAGCTGAAAAGGGAGTACTGGTAGTGTAAGAAAACTAACATACACTGGCCATTACTGTGTGACAAAAGAAAGATGTGTCATTCACAGTGATGCTTTGAGTGTACTTAATATGTATGTTCTGGGATATAATTAAACGTATGCTACAAATGCCTGAATTTTTAAGTAGGTACTACATAGTAAACCTCAACAATCTAAAAGTCCATCAGTTCTCAGAATCAGAATCAGAATTTTTTTAAGTAGGTACTGCATAGTAAACCTCAACAATCTAAAAGTCCGCCAGTTCTGACTCAAAAATAAAACAATTGCCAATGTAGAGAATGCCAGTTATGTACTCAACAGAAGACATACTTTTATTAAAAAGAATCTAGAGTTTTTAATAAATAGCAAATTCGGGACTTCATCAGAACTCAGAAACTTGCTGTAAACTGAATATTTATTAGTTAAAAAGTGATAAAAAATATCTGACAGTCACATGACAAATATCTCATGAATAAAATCCTGTAACACTATAATATCACACAATAAAATAGATCGCTAAAAATTTGTAATAAATGCCAGTAAGTAACAGAGCTTTATAATTTAACTGGTCTAAGTTTCAAAACACTTTAGATTGAAACATTTAAATTTAAACTTCAGGGTTCAGTGGTGAGATTTCTAAACCTCTCATGAGAAGACATACTTAATTCACAAAGAGCTACAAAGAGATGTGACCATGACAGGGGTGGATATTATTTGACATTAATACCCCTTTTTATCATAAACTTTGAAAAACAAACTCAAATCCTATTTCCACTTTTAACAAGGGTAACATTAACACTTTTAGTTATAGGCATTTCTATAACTGATAATTGTTACCCTGTTTAAAAGGGAGGTTTACTTTTGTACCTGCGAAAGGGTGAATATTGCACTTATTGTGAATGATTTAGAATTATTTACTTGCAACTTGAATTTTAAATATTTTTGTAATGACAATATTACAATTTTTGATTCTAAAGGGTAGTTTAAAGACAGATGTGTATGAAATTCCTCTTGCACTATATTATTGAATGTCTTTGTGAACCTGACCTAAGAGAACTATGTAATATGAAAATCACTTTTTTCTATCCTATCTAAAATTGAAATAGACATCCTCTGTGAGCCTTCATATAATTCTTCTTTGTTGGTGATGAAACACAATAAGGGCAGCAGAGTTCTGTTGATGGATTCAACAGATTATACTGGTAACATAGAACAATCAGTTATGAATGACAGGTTTTGTTCTTCAGTGTCTAAACAAAGGTATGGCATATAGGTTCAAGGAAGCCATATTCCACTGTATTCAGTATTCATCAGACCTATCATTGAGTGCAATGCCTCCTTTGGTATGTACCTAACCAGGCATATCCAACAACTGGAACATTTACAGAGGTTCCTCACTAAAAGAGCACAGGGCATAAGTAACATGCTCTATGCAGATTGCCTCAAGGTTCTCTCCCTGTATTCTATATCCTACAGGCTGTTTAGTGGAGATCTATGCCTGGCATATAAGGCATCATCAGACCCCAGTTTGATAGACATCCTGCATATCTGCAAAACAAGTAACACCAGAATTCCCCATTCTAAAGACTTAAACCTTGTTTGTGATATAAATAGGACCTGCTGTAGAGACAGGTATGTATCCCAGAGACTACTCCTTCTCTGGAACAGGCCATCCATCCATGTGAAGCAGAGTTCCTCCCTACTCCAATTCAAATGTAACCTGAACAATTAGATGGAAAACAGGAAATTCATCACTGGTTTGGCATCTATGTCTCTAATGGACACAGAAAGCTTATAAATAGTTCATCTCCCAAGCCCCTGCTTGCACTTATCAAGGGTACGAGAACTTGTCAGAGATTTTGGATGCATGGCTAGGCTTAAAAAGGCCCTTGTGGTCATTAGCTTAGTAATCAGCTATGAACCTATGACCCTCAGAATGAAATCAATGGTGTATATGAAAGAGCTTCTGTTACAGTGAACTTTAAAATGCCATGAATTGAATTTTTGAAGGCAAAAGATGCTATCATCATCATCATCAACACCATCATCAATCCCCTATTTCTCATTTTCTACATGAGATCTTAGTGTCAGCTGCCACCATCTCTCTCTATTCAGTGCCATTCTCCTGTCTGCTGTGACACTCATGCCTGACTATTGCAGGTCTTCTCTCACACAATCCATCCATATCTTTGCTGGATGTCCTCATTTCCTCTAGCCTTCTTCCTGTCTAGCCCAGATCATTTTCACCAGATTGTCTTCTGCTTTTCTACACATGTGCCCAAACCACAGTAACCTGTTCTCTTTGATCTCTTCTGCAAGTGGAGCTACTTTGTGCTTCTACTCTTATATCCTCATTTGTTCCTCTATCCCACAGTGTGCATCCTACCACCCATCTCAGGCACTTTGTGTCCATCACCTCTAGCTTCCTCAGCTGCTCTGCTTTAACTACCCAAGTTACACCACTGTTTTGTACACCTTACTTCTCATCTTCTTTGGAATTCTTGCGTCATACAGTGCATCTGGTACTCTGTGCCTGTTGGCTGTAGTCCCTCTATGATTCTGGGTTCGACCTCCTCATGCAGACTTCCCTTTTCCACAACCACCCATCCCTGATACTTGAAGCTGTTAACCTGTTCCACTATTTTCCTTTCTATCTCAGTTTCCAGCTTCTTCTCATTTCCCCCTTTGCTGCCATAACAACCATCTTATCTGTGCTCAGTTTCATCCCATGTGTCTTCAGTTTTGCATTCCATTCCATTCCTCTATCCTTTGCTGATGTTCTTCCTCAGAGTCTGCTTGTAGTGCCACATTACCTGCATACAGCAAATCTAGTGATCTGTCCCCTCCGACCTGTTTGCTAATGTAGTCCATCACCAGTATGAACAGCAGTAGGCTCAGAGCTGAATCTTGATGCACATTCACTCCACTGTGAGCCCCTCTGTGAGACCGATCATTTTTGTACTTGAGTGAATGGGTCCTTGTAAATAGCTTGCACTAATTCCACCAATGTTTCTGAGACTTTGAATCCCCAGAGGACTTTTCTAATCAGCTTTATTGGACCTTGACATATGCGTTTTCCAAATCTGGAATATGTAATTGTTGTTAGAGGAAGTATTTTACATCTAAGATATAAGTTATTTAAGTTTTAATCAATGTCTACAAATATGAGTGTATATATATACACACACACACACACACACACACACACACACACACACACACACACACACACACACACACACATACATGGGAAGGTGCAGAAGCTCAGAGACACACGTGTAGAAAAAGTCTCACACACATACATACATACATACATACAGACATACATACATAAGAGTAGCCACTTTGTTGATTGTGTCCAGCTCAGATGTCTGATTAGGACTGAAGTAATTATTATTTAAATAAAAGCAACTATAATGTATTTTATGTTGCTGCTGTCAAATACATATAGTACAACCCCTTACAAGGCATCTGCATGCACACAGACACACATATACACACACATGAGCACACACACACACATACATGCACAGGTTCTTAAAACTGCTGCTGCTGTGCTGCATTTACTTGTGTTAGTTCTGTTTTTATTTCTTTTCCTTTTTCTAACTGAGGCTTTTAAGAGTATTATTAGCAAGTAGCAAATGAAATGGAAGCAATAGTAAAAGCTTTTGGTCACAACATGTCCATTTTATTATGTGAATAAATGCATGTGTTATATTGTCTTGCATTCCCAATACATTAATTTGCACCTTTGAATCATCAAGTATCTACTTTGGTTTGCTGATTCTCATAGCCAGTTTCTAAAAAATAGTAATTAATTATGTATATGCTGAAAGACCTGGAGCCAGCTCTGTGGTATAGACAGTACAAATAGAAGCTCTTGTAGATGAAGCTCTGGTAAGTAGGAGGGGCATTTCCATCCCTTGGGGAGGACCTTCATCTAAGCATTCCCTGCAAGGAAGCATAGTCCCTAGAGGGAGTAACCCTTGGATGTAAACAGGTGAATGCAAGGGGGGTCCAACTTTGTAGGTCATAAATAACAAATTCCCCTGGTGGAAGCAGTCAATGGTATGACTCCCCAGGACATTGTTAGGCATTAGCCCTAGCCTTAGAAGCGTGTATATCACGTTATCGAAAGTTTACTTAATCGAATCAATAAAGGTTGAACTTTATTGATCGATTAAGTAAAACATCGAATAACGTAAAAAAAAAACAAATTAAAAAGAAAAAATAAATGGTGTAGGCAGGGGGGCAAGCCCCCCTCACCCCCACATCCCCCCTACTTAAATATACCAACTCTGAGACCACACTACATTGAGGTAAATGGAAATCTCCCCTTATGGAGATTTCCGTTTACTAGCACAATGTTCTTCACTTTCGATATTGTCGTGCCGACAATATTAGACTTGATATTGTCAGCTTACGACAAGGTGAAGTAGACTCCCTTAGAATGGAGGGATATAGGACACACTGGTAAAATCAGCAATGGAAGGGAGCACAGGCATAATCTGGATAGAATGAAGTGGAAGGGGAACCAAAAAAAAGTTGAAAGGTCTGTGAAAGCTGGTGATACAGTACAAATAATTCTGATTTTATATTCTTTTTGAGCTTAAAAGGTTACTTTTTAAAATCATGTTACATGCCAAATTATATTTCATAAAATAGCAATGGAAATTTCTTGGAATACTGCTCCAGTTCCTCATTCCATAAATATTTATAACTAATAATAACCAAGCTCAGTAGTAGATAATTTCCATTTCTCAGACCCACCTCACTTGCAAATGAAAATTAAATGAAGCTGCTGTTCTTAATTATCATGTCTGAATGAACAAAAGTGAAATAAACACAAAATGCATGGTATTTTGTTTAATACTACTACTCATTTTAATTTTTCAGTGCACAGATTGCTTGTTGGACCCTATTATAAATAACTGGTAGGCATGATAAAGTTAAGTGTGCTTTTTCTCTGAATTGCTAAAGAAAATATATTAACAAAAGACCACTGAAACCACTAAAAAAAAAAATCAAAAGTCAGAAACAAACTATAGATAAATAAGTAAAAAAGTAATCCATTAAAGTGGTAGTGCAAAACTGTACCTGTTTATGTAACTGACTACAAAACTGCTTAAACAGGAGCAGACTTAGTAAATATGCCATCTGCTACCGAGAAAGTATAACATGGGATAAATGTATTTATTTGGGTGACATATAAAGGACTCAGTATTTGTGTAATATTGCTCATAAATCAGAAAAATCAGAAATTCATATGAGAAGTACAAAAGAAAAGGCCTTAAATCCCTTTCATCTCCAAACAAACTTGGATAAGAAGTGTTATCTATCCAAAGTAAGCCTGTTCTTCTATTAGATCCATGCCAACTATTTCCTGAACATGCAATGCTGGAGCTGCAGAAATCAGAGCTAAGGGATCAGTAATGGATTCTGAGAACTTTACACCATCAGAATATGCTTGCTAGATGTGTGCGCATGTGCGCATGTGCGTATGCGTGTGCGTGTGCGTGTGTGTGTGTGTGTGTGTGTGTGTGTGTGTGTGTGTGTGTTGGTGTGTACTGTGTATTTAATCTTTAATGGTAGTGCCCAGAGCCAGAAACTAAACAAAGTTATGACAGGTATGCAGGTGATTGGTATTTTCATTGTGAAGGGTCCTCTCCTGTTTGGTATCTACTTCTATGAAGTACATGCTAACACAGAAGGTCTTTGGCTAATGAAGTTTGCAGATGACTGCAAACTGAGAGCCATAATCGAAACTCCTAATGATGTGGACATCCTACAAAAGGGCCTCACTGAGACAGATGCCTGGTGTCAAAGCCATGGCCTCAAGTTCAATGCCAAAAAGTGCATTGTCATCCCCTTTGGTAAAAACTCTGTACCCATGAAATACCACATAGGTGGTAGTCTACTTAACACCGACAGTGTGATAAGAGACCTTGGGGCACAGGTGGACAGTAGTCTCTCCTTTGATAATCACATCACCACAGTGGTCAGGAAATCCTTCTACGTGGCACACCTCATCACAAATGGTTTCTCATCCAGAAAAAAAAGAGGTCATTGTTCCCCTCTACTCATCACTCATTAGACCCATTATAGAGTACAGTGCCCCTTTTGGTATGTACCTCACAAGACATCTACAACAACTGGAGAGGCCACAGAAATACCTCAGAAAGAGGATTACTGGTCTCAAACAGATGCCCTATGCAGACCGTCTCAAAAAACCTCCAGCTTTACTCCGTCGCATACCTCTTAATTGTCTAGATTTTGCCTGAATGTCCAGATTTTATATTTTTGGTCTGTCTCTGATAAAAGTTGTGGTTTTCTTGCAAATCACTGAGGACTAAATTGACGAAATGATGGCAGGCATTTAAGATTCAGACTTCATATCTTTCAGAAAATGCATGCTAACACATCTTTTTTCTAGCAACTTTCTAAGTTTATAAGAGCAATACATAAAATTTCTCCCTATTTTGGGCCTCTGCCCCCCCCCCATCTCATTTTTGGTTTTGTCTATATTTCTTGTTCTAAGAGGTTGAGAGGCATGTGTGTCAGACAGGAGCTGTAAGGCAGGAACTTTCTCCTTTGCGAAGCTGCAACAGCTGTTTTGGCATCATTTTACAAACATACTAATAATGAAAAGAGGGAGAGAGGTTATCAGAATGTGAGCACAGTTTCACCACTGCCGTCTGTCCCAGAAAGAAAGTTTTATTCAAAGTCTATCACGATTTAAAATGGTACAATTGCTCATTAAAGGTCTGCTCATTAGAATTAAGAATAACTTCTTCAGGGAACAGCCCACACATCTGCTCATTAGAATTAAGAATAGCTTCTTCAGGGAACAGTCCACAGATTGCCAGAATTAACTAGGTGAGAGGAAGAGGTTGGCTGTTGGAGGTACCATCAAGGAAATGCGATGAATCACTGCATTTGGTTTTATCAAGATCCAGCAAATTGTTCCTGTTATAGTGATGGGGAAGATTAAGAATTCAGTTGTCATTTCTGGATTGCTGTCAAAGCTATTTGCTTTTGTGGATACCGACTCTGATATCTGGTAACTTGTAGAAAGCGGTATAGCTTTCAACTGTCCAGATTTTCACAGAATATCCAGATTTTTGCCTCATATTTTTGGTTTATTTCTCAAAAAAATTGTGTTTTTTCTGGCAAATCACTGAAATGATCTGTTGATTGAAGTCAATAAATAATGACATACATTTAAGTTTCAGACTTCATATCCTACAGAAAAATGCATGTTAACACAGACCCAGTCATTCTAACAACTTTCTAAGTTTATAAGAACAATATTTAAAATGTGTCCCTGTTATTGGGCCTTTGTCCCCCCACTATGTCAGGCTTTGTCCAGATTTCTTGTGCTAAGAAGTTGAGAGGTAGAACAGTAACCTTTCTCTGTATCCTAATATTATGAGTTAGTATATTTATGGATGGAGATGTAAAAGCAAAGCAATGACAGAAGAAAAAGCAGTGCAAAAATCAGTTGGTAATCTTTATTTGTGTTTACTGTATTTACATGTTATTGAATCTCTTGATTTGTCGACATTTTGGCTAATTGACAGTTTAGTTGCAATTCGTCAGTTTTCAACAAAATTAAGCTGAATAATTTACTATGGACCCCTGCTATTCCAGAAGAAAGTAACAAAATCTCAAATTAGGCACAAAAAAGTGTAACACTAAATCTGTTCGTGCAAAGATGTGCAGACATAGCTAACATTCAAAAATATGTAATCTAAAACTACATCCTAAAAAACAATTAAAAAGAAGCCTTTTTCAACTATGGTAATATGTGACAAGTCTGAGAAAAATAAATAGAATAAAAACGATGGATGTATAGCTATATAAAGGCTGTTCTGTTCTAAAAGATGAAGGTTAAAAATAAATCTCTTTACTTTAAAAAAGATATTTGGCATTAGAAGGTCAGATTATCTAACTGTTTTAACAAATACAAAATTAGTAATTCAGTTGTCATTTGATGGATTTTCACCTTTGACAGGAGTAGCTGACCTTGGAGTTAGTATATACTGAGATCAGGATAATGGGCAAGGCCCCTGCATTTAAGTTGCACTGCCTGCAGTACTTTCACAAAACAGTCTGACATTTCAGTAACACATGGGGCCTTTTTCTGCTTTCATCAGTACAAGGTAACTACCTGTGCCTCACCTCTGCAACAGTCTTTGGATTAAAACAGAAAGCAATTTCTCCAGAATCCATAGTGCATTGTGGCTTAATTGCAAAAAGTCCTAAATTCTAGTCTCCAAAATAGCATGTGGTTAATTCACAATTATACAACTGCCCCCTATTAATATTCAAAAAAGTGCATGCTGATTGGTCAGTGTGCACGTTGTAAATCAGAGTTATAGTAATGGAAAAAGGTCCGGTCGCTTGGACTTTTTCCATTACTATAACTCTTTTTTCACACTGTTTCGCTATGTTAAATGGGTTAACATAGCGAGACAGCTTTAAAAAAAGCAACGGAGATTCTCCGTTGCTTTTTTAAAGCTGTCTCACTATGTTAAACTCCTTTAACATAGCAAGACAGTTTGTAAAAAGCAACGGAGATCTTGCTTTCTCCGTTGCTTTTTTCAAAACTGTCTCACTATGTTAAATGGGTTTAACATACCGAGACAGCTTTAAAAAAAGCAACAGAGATTCTCTGTTGCTTTTGTTAAAGCTGTCTCGCTATGTTAAACCCATTTAACATAGCGAGAACAGTTTGTAAAAAGCAACAGAGATCTTGCTTTCTCCGTTGCTTTTGCCCACAGTTCTGATGTACTGCGTAGGCATACGCATGTGCAGTACATCAGAACTGCCGCAGAATACCAGACAGCTGCGGAAGGGCAGGAAGGAGACATTATACAATGCCATTATTTAAGAAAAGTAATTATTTTTTTTCTTAAATAATGTTATTGTATAATAGCAATAACTGACTTCTGCGTGTGGGTAATGCTGGATTTACTCACGGTTGGCTTTGTTTGTCTACTCGGGCTTCGCCCTCGTGACCAAACCACGCCAACCGTGGGTAAATCCAGCATTACCCACATCCAGGCGTGGGTTTTTGCTATAGTATCATACCTCTCAACCTCTTAGAGCAAGAAATCTGGGCAAAGTCATAAATAATGGTGGGACAAAGGCCCAAAAATAGGGACACTTTTTAAATATTGCTCTTACAAACTTGGAAAGTTGATAGAATAACAGGTTATACATTTAGGGTATGAAGTTTGAAACTCAAATGTCTGGCATTATTTATTGACTTAAATCCTGAGTGATTTGCCAGTGATCTGCTAGAAAACCACAGTCATATGAGGAATGAATCAAACATATGAGGCAAAAATCTGGACATTCTGCAATAATCTGTACAACTGAGAGGTATGAATTTGACTTCATAGACTTTCTGCTTGCCAGATATATTACAGCATCCTGTACAGATTCTTAGAAGAATATAGATAGAAGAAGGTAATAGACCACAGCTTACAAAGGTCCCCCAGGCAGATGTGGAATGGTTGAATGTCCTAATTGAGGCCAGGTATATGCCATGCACAAAATAGTACAACACCGTTTCTACCAAGCATTTCTGTAATTCTTTATACTATTCTTTTTAAATAGAACCTGATATGATTCTAACGTGATGCTGATTTTTCAAACTGCTGAATTGTAAGTGGAATATTGTAAGGGATTATCTAGGCTGCCTAATGTGATCACAACTTGAGTGCTGAAATTCTAGTATGAAAATATTTGATGTGCTAGTTGTCTAGTACAGGGTGACTTAGATTTAAATCAGAGGGATTCATCTTGAAATGCAGCATCATGGGTGTAGCCAGCAGCTTTCATTCTGTACACAAAATCTCCATATTGTTTGCAAGTATGGCATCTCACATTTAAGAACAGCTTGCATCTCTCCAAAAATTAGCCATTGCAGTTATTAAATGTGTGCATAATTTTCGTCTGTGCAAACAATAACAAAAAATTAATTTCTCTGATGAGCAATGCTATCTGTAAGCAAGTTGTGTACAAAACCATGTTGCATGCATTAGCCTGGACAGTTAAGCAACTCCTGCCTCTCTATGTTATATGTTTTGAGACCTGCTGAAGGAAAAAAAAACATTAAATGCAATCAGTTGAATAAAGAGTGTGACTGGATATACACTCCTGGCAAACATCTATGAAGTACTTATATTATATTACTTGTATATGGAAAATATTTTTGAAAAAATAATGAAAAGCTAGGGAGATGAAAAGCACCTTAAAACACAATGAAAAGTTCTAGGGAGTCATCAGTTGGTTCTGTAGACCTGGAAGAGGCACACATCACTGCAGTTCATTGAATTCAGTTCACATTGCAAATTGAGAGCCATAAAAAGTAAATTTCATGAGTTCTGTTGGGGTGTGTAGTGCATCTAGTTAGAGCGCTGCACAGCTGGGCTGCACGCTTTTATAAGAATATACGCAAACACTGTAAAACTTAAAATAAATACTTCAGAGTCCATATTAATGAATGAACAATAGTATGACAGTTGCAAACTTGTCTGTTCATAAAGGCTTCCAAAAAGAATGAATAACAGAACTGTGAAAAATCTGTATATTTTACATAAGAGATCAGACTCCTGTAGAAGTGAAGATAGAGCCATGTATGGGCCACAAGGGGGACAACAACATAACTGAGTCCTTGGATTTTCTTTCTGCTAGACACCTGACAGTGGCTGTCACATGTTCCGAACAGACTCTGTGCGAGATGAAGCTCCAGAGCCATAAAAAGTCTGTGCTTAGTTTTGCAACAAGACATGGGTGTTTGGCATTTGGATCTCATAGGAAATTCTTGTTCATGAATACAAGTTGTTCATTAACTGTTTAAACTTTATGTGTATCTTTTAAATTACTTTTGGATCCAGATCCCTTTGGAAAAGGACATCCATTTGTGAGGCTTGTGGAGTATTACTTTATCACACTGTTTTATCCCTTTCTTTTTTGGTTGTGGTGGTGGTGGTGGTGGGGTACATTCATGGTGAGTTCCAAGCAC
Source organism: Protopterus annectens (assembly GCF_019279795.1). NCBI lineage: Eukaryota > Metazoa > Chordata > Ceratodontiformes > Protopteridae > Protopterus > Protopterus annectens. The sequence continues at coordinate 142,534,155 of NC_056744.1, read as the reverse complement.
TGACATATTTGATAAGATTTATTTACTTTCTCATTTAAAGCAATTTATATACCCTTAAAAATTTTCCATAGGTCTAAACCCATTCTTATAAATTGATATTTACTCATGGGGAATGAACAAAATTTGTAATTCCAGAAAAGAAAATTGAAATTTTAAATGACAGCTGCTTATGAAGTACTTTCACCTGATACATAAAAGAAAAAAAATGTTAGAAGCATTTGTTATAGTTGACAGTTGTAGCTTTCTAGAGCTTTCTGACTCTTTCATTGGAAGTGTCACTTACTGGACTCAGTATCAAGAACAGATCAATTATAATTATTGCTCTCACTGTCACTGGTGTCCTCTCAGACATTCAGAAAAGAATAATACTTGGTAACAGTGTGTTTTCCATTTGTCATGTGTTGTAGAAATAACTGTCACTTTCATATCACTTATCTAATAGTGTTCTGAACTGAATAGATTCATATATTTGGTGTTTCTAACATCTTGGTAACACAGTTTCTTCTTTATGAAAAAAAGTGTCCCCTGGCTCCTCTTCTTGCTTCAGCATATTTTCTCATGTTATCCTCTTCTTGCCAGTGGCCTGTTCTCCTTATCTTACCATCATTTCTGTTCCAGGGTTATGCAAGGTATCTTATCACTGAAGTTTTATTTAAGCTGCAGGTTTGGTGATACTGCTTCAGCAGTAAGGTAAAATAATGTTCTGTAGGCTTTCAAAATACTGGTTTGTTACTTCCAGAGAATCCCTTTGGATGCAATAATATTTATAATGTTGCTAACATTTAGATTGCAGAATTACATTTGCCAGTAAGTTGGTTTAGATTTGTAATTCCTTCTGATGTGTATAGTCACACGCTGAGGGGCTGCATGAGTAAGGACTGATGCAAAAATGTTTGTAAAGTTTTGGAGTATGTTTTGTTATTCAGTAAATGCATGAGTGATTACAGTTTTGTGGTAACAATCTTTAATGTTGATCTCTATCAGTGTCATATTTTCGTGATGGGGTTGAATGAAAACAATCTTGTTTTGCTTTATTTTGGCTTTACATTGGCCAGACATGACAGACTATTAATATTTGTTTAATGTTTCCCAACATTATATGTCTACTTTTCACCTTAGCTTATGTTATGTTCTTACTCTCTTCTTCTTTCTTATCTTTTAGTTCTGTTTCCTCTTTGGTGACGATGCCTCAATAGATTGGTGTGGTTTTGCCCTAGGGTATGAAATAGCATTCCTCTGCTTTTTTTGTTTGTATGTGTTTTTCCACCACTGTCTTGCCAACTATTTAGCAACCATCTATCAGCCTCAAGCCCATTTCCTGATGGGGTACCATTCCTCAGATCACATAGGGTGAGAGTCATTCAGAGGGGCAGACATGGATGGTGTTTGGTTCTTTCACCACCATTCAGGCAATAACATTTTGTATGAATGCCCTAACCCACCCCTTTGGCTTGTGATGTAGTAATTGCATCACCATAGGGATGGCCTATGCCCTTCTGTTTGCGTCATGTTGCATGTGCATGGCCTTCAAAGGTCACCATCACAGACTTGGCTGAACAAACTTACATATTCCTGCACTGGCTCCCCACATACATTAACTCTGTTCCCACCCTCCCACAGAGATCATGTCAGGGAGTGGTATTAATGCCTGGGAACCAACCTCTCCCCACAAGAAGATGCTAGCTTATTCTTCCAGCTGGAGCATTCACGTGTCCAAGCCGCTAATCATACTCAAGCCACCTGGATCATAGTAAGGGTTTTATCCCTCTATGTCACTGGTGAGGCATTAATCTGCCTTTTTCTCCAACTACTTCAAAGCAGTCTTTAGTAGGTATTGCTCTTTGCGAATTGTTTGCTCAAGTTGTTCCCTTGGCTTTCTAAAGCTTTAGCTCTGGGCATGTTAGTAATCCAAGTCTTAATCTTCCCATGAGTTATTCTGTGTCTGCCACTATCTTTGCTACTTTGTTTAATATGTTACTGTTGTTTTGTGAAAATAAATACATACATACATTTTAATACAGTGAAACATTCAGTAAGTAAAGCAGCAATCTAACTATTTTACATTTCACTTATTTGAGGTTCAGCCAGTGCTTTCCACCTTACCATGGTCTTGTTACATGTATACATTTTCTGGGTCTTTATTTCTCTGCTGGTGTCAGTGAGTTCACAATCTGTTGCTAAAATATCAGCCGACTGTATTATAACAGTGTAGAACACTTTTTTTTTCTACTTCTGCACTTATACAGTTCATATTTTTTTTATTTTCCTTGGACTCAGAGTACCTGTTCAGCCTATTTAAGTCATTTTGGAATATGATCTCACTTTGGTTTTAACTACATAATGTATCAAGTATAAAGTGATTTAAACATTTTTTTATACATTGAAGTATAGTTTATTTACCATTTATCTTTTCTACTGTTGAAATCAGACTATTAACAAATTTTATGGATCTGTTTCTAAGCAATATTTTTTGAGGATATAGTTTTTTAAATAGAAGACAGGAATCATTATGAGCTATTTGTACTCCAATATATGCCAATTATTGGTAAAGTTTACATGAGAGACAAATTTGCAAATTTTTTTGTCCATGTTAAAATGAATTTGCAATTTCTTGATGATATATTTATTTTGTGGACTCTGGAGTACAGCCCTTTTAGCAGAATTGTTTTTAACTTATCTTACTTCTACTATTGTTTTTTTGCAGTTAATGTATCACAGTTCCCCTTTATCTATTGAATTTTTCACTGTAAACATTTATAAGTATCAACTGGAAAAGAAATATGAATTGGTTATGTACCACAAACCCACATTTTCCATCTCATATTTGTGCTACAATAGTATCCACCTGGTAAAACAGAAAATTAGACTTGTTAAAGAGCAGATGGTTAGGGGCCCCAGAATGACATCTGATGATGTTATATGCAATGGAGAAATGAGAAAGTTTGTAGATATGTTCCTAAGTCAAAATTATCATTCTACCCTGTTACATGTAGTCATGCTTTACATTATGTGTGGAAGAAGCTGCAGATGTAAACTAATTATTTGGGGTGGTAAAATGAGTAACGGAAGGGAAGACTGTGACAGCATTGAAGAATAGGTCACTCAATAAATCTACCATTTTACCTTTTTTCTCATGTAAGGAAATTATGAACAGAAATTGGGGAGCAACAGTAGGTGAAAATTAAGCTTTGGCACAAAGTTTAGGTTCAGAAATTCTTTTTGTTTTTAAATGTGGAAGAAATAAAGAACACTATATTAAAACAAAATGCTCTGTTAAAAGAGAGGGACATGAGGATGTAAAAATGTAGAAGCTGTGGTCAATCTTCTTTGATATTTGAAGGTACCCACATTTTAGTTTGTTAACTAGCCAAAGACCTTGTTGTTCAAGGGGAGGTACAATCGAGGATAACAAAAAGAAGGTTAGTTAGCGATTTGTGAATTTTGTCTGGCATTTTATGCAGGTAAAATAGAATATTGTTTAAGACAATAAAATAGAATATAGTTAAAGACAATGCACATATGATGACTCTCATAGTATTAGAATGGGCAACACAAACAATGCTCTGTATGAACATTCAGTTAAGTGTCCACAGTTTTCCAAGTTTGTATTTATTTATTTTGGAGAAAGTTTCACTCCCCAGTAGAGAGGGGTGACTGAAAACCTCTCCTAGAATCCCATAAAGCTGCATGGCAGATTCTGCTGAATGCCACTAAAGTATCTGGAATCAATGAAGGGTATCAGTAAATAGTTTTTTTGAAACTCAGATCAGCAGTAATGTAGATATACAGTTTTCAATGCTATATAACATTTTAATGTTCTGGCCTAATGCTAAGATATAAAAAATAGGAATATTCCTGTAGTCCTCAGACTATGAAAATAAGGTTGTTGTTTTCATATTGTTCTATGAAATTGATTTGTTTACATAAATATCCAGCTATTGGAATAGGTAAATGTTGATTTTAAAAAAAGTTGGTTGAAATTGATAGAGCTTACTGAGAGTTGGATTTATGTAAATAATTGTATAATATTTTTAGAAATTGGTTGATATATTTTGTTGAACATGTTCCTTTAAATGTTAAGGTGATGAGCTCATAAGAAGTTGTGATAAGATTGTGAGATATTGCATTGGATTTTAAAAGGACATTGAGTAAATGGAAGTTATTTTGATGAACTTTATTTTATAAAATAAATGAAAGTGCTAAATAAATAGTATAGCTCTGACTGTAAGTATGAGTTAATGTATACAATTTCAGGTTATTAGTTTCTTCCATATACATTTTAGCATGGAAATATTTTGAGTATTTTTGAATTTGTTAAGTTCTGTTGGGTCTGCGGTAACTTTAAACTGTATTTGGTGCTTTCTGATGCATTCTATATTATGTGCTGTTTTATAAGCCCAGGTCATGGTTGAAACGGTCAGCTGGCGAGTTCATCTACATGATAAATGAGTTGCAAATAAAATAATATAAATAAAAGAAAATATCACTGTAGTTCTTTTAGGCATTTCTGAGACACACTCCTTTGTTACTTAATAATAGTTCTCTTACCTTATGCTTTTGTATTTTTGAAGTTTTCAAGCTGTACTTCAGTTAGAGATTCTCTGGTCTCTTCTGTATAAAATTCAGCTTGCAATCTAACTGCAGAACTCTCCACTTCTTTCTATGGCTTCCATATGTTAATATTACAGATTTTGACAATTTCTCATTGACAATAAGCCCCTAAGAGTTGACTCACTTGGTTGGGATTCGAATACTTATGTGGATAGTGACCTAAGTTTCAACTAAATTGTCATTTGCCATAAGACAGTCCTATATTGCACAGTTTATAAACAAAAGGATTGTGTCTAGAACTAAGGATGTTATTGTCCTCCTTTACTCAGACCCCATTAGGCCAGTCAGTGAGTATAATGCCCCCTTCAACAAGTATCTGTCCAGGCACATGCAACAGCTAGGAGATCCACACAGATATCTTACTAAAAGGATACAAGGCCTAAACAAAATCCCCTTCATGAGCTCTGTCACTATACTCAGTATCCAGTAGATTACTAAGAGGTGACCTGTGTCTGGCATGCAAGGTATCCTTCAGCCTAATACTGATGGATTTACTGCACATCAGTAGTCAAACCAAATCAGAAATACTAGGTCTTCACATCTAAACCTCTTCTGCAACACCAACAGAATGGTTTGGAGAGACAGGTATCCCTTGCAGTGGAAATCAGCACCCTGGAACAGACTCACTATTCAAGTAAAATACAACTCATCCTTGTCCATATTCAAGTGCAACTTGGATCTATAGATTAGAAACAGAAAACTTACTCCCAGGACTGCCCGCCGTAATAAAAAAAATGATAATTCCTAAATGCTTCATCCCATTCATGGGTCTCCCCAAATTATCTGTGGGATGATCCCAGTCATTCTCATTAGGGGTAATTATCGACCAAGGGATCGATATGGACAATCTAACACCAAATGTGGTAGGTTAATTTGAGCACCAAAAGTGAAACTGGATAGGTGTAAAACAACCTGCAAGGGCAGCTAGCCTAGTATTTACCAACAAACCTATTTGCTCAGCCTTTGTCATTCATCTTTAAATAACCTTGTAGTGCACTGCATTTATTTTTTCAGTCATCCCATATGACATTGTTGCTTGGTTAGAAATATGTTTTCCATGCAGGAGCTAACACTAATACATGATCCCCTGGGTTAAATTCTCCAAGTATGGTATTTTTATATAAACTTATTGTTGAATCTTCTGGGTTTTTTGCCTGTGCTTCTTTATGTGGCTAACCAACATTAGTCTGTCTTGCAAATTAACCCTTTTAAATGGTGTCTTCTCTTCTTACTAAGTGTCCTTAGCTGTATCAAGCAGCCCTCTGAAATGTCTACTGTCCAAAAGTTCAAAAAGTTCAAATGGGGTAAGTCCAGGTGAAGCATGTGGCGCCCCTCATAAAACAAACAGTGACTAGGGTAACAGTTGGTCACAGTTCTTGCCATCTGTGTCAATAACTGTACTTATCATGGATTTCAGTTTTTATTAAAACTTTCTTCTAATCCATCAGTCTGTGCACGGTAGACTGACATCTTATTTGACATTAAAGTATTGGCATAGTTGGTGCTATAACCTTAACATAAAGGGGGTACCCTGGTCAGTAAATATTTGCTTAGTAATACCTAGTTTGTAAAATAAAACCAGTTTTCTATCACCAACTTTAGCATTAGATTTGTGTAGTGGCACTTCTTGTGGACAACCTGTGGCCTAGGCCATTACTACTAGTATGTACTGATACCTGCAGCTAGATTTTACTAGTGGCTCCACAATATCCTTATCAGGGCATAACACTGGAACATTTATAATAGGCACTGGGTAAGTTCATTCTTAAATATTGTACAATGTTCAGTTTTCTAGCAGTCTGGACAAGAAGCACATGCATTTTCTTTCCCTTTCATTATGCCTGATCAGTAAAACCTGACTAGTACTCTTGCCTCAGTTTTATCCATTTCCTTGTGACTTCCATCCTAATATATAATTATAAGCTAGTTTTGTTGCTATGGTCCTATTAGGTTATGCACAATTTCTTCCCTGTCTTTACTTTATATAAGAGGCCATCTTTTAATTCAAAATAGGAGTAAGAAGTGATGGGAATATCCTGTTTACTTTTTTTCCCCTGCAACCTTGGTTATATTCTTTCTTGGCCATTTTAAATATTATCTTCATATTGTACTCTGTACGTCCACTAACTCAAAGTTACTTTCCTCACCCACTTATCTTACTATATTTCCAAAACAAAAGATAGTTCTAGACAAAAATAACTTTCTGCTTTAAATACTATGCCATCTTTACAAGCATTTTGTAGGTACTTCCTTGTTTTTGTTTGCTATCCTCTGTCTTAGTGTGAATACACACTATACTCTTACTTACGTGTCCTTCTCTTTATTACTGTCCTTCTGCAAAGAGTATCTTACAATAAAACTTACCTTTAGTTTTACCTTTTTTTCTTATTTACAGATGTGGTTTGCCTAGAGTCTGCCTTTGCTTGAATTTTCTGCTTTACAGTAACAGGAATAGGTTCAGAACTCTGCATTTTCCCCCAAGTTTCTCACTTTTAATATTCACTATCATATATTTTAAGGCCCTCCCTTAAGTACTCCTGAATTCTCTGTTTTTATGTTAACTCTTCTTGAAAGCCTTTTGGCAGATTCATGATTTTCTTTTCTATTATTTACTTTAATTCATATACACCTTCTCTTATATATAATAAGTTTCTATTGCTACATCATTGGGATAGGTTTTGGTAAAACTCAGCAGCCTTTTTACAGCCTAGCCACAATCATATTTCTGCCCCTTTGTAGATTCTCTAAGTCCCTTCTCTTAGTTTTGTTTACTAATCTCTGTACTGTCTTGGTCTTTCCCACACTCCTGTGCTGATAGGTCATACCCAGCTGTTGTTTATCTCTTTCTTATTATGTGTATCAGCTTGCCTCACTGTGTTTTTAGATTTTTCCATCCTCAGACATTTCCCAGTGTTTTATATTGCGGAAAATCTTTTTCTGATATAATATTATGAGTCAGGTCAGATACAGGGTGAAAATGTTTTCACAGAACAATGTTCTGTCATGTTTGCAGGGATGTTCCTTTCTCTCTTAAAAGTATAGCACATTTCACTAGTTTGATTGTGACACAATGATATCATTATAACTCTGTTATTGTAGCTGCAGGAACAACTTCATTTGCAGCATTAACAAAACGTGAGAACAACTGATGAACTCCGACCACCATAGGCTTTATTTAATACAATCATATTACTGTATTTAATAAAGCCGATGGTGGTCAGAGATGATTGATCATTCTCATATTTTGTTAATTTATTTGTTTATTCGTTTTACAGTACATTTTTTATTTGCAGCATGTATATCAATTTTCACATTTATACTCACAGCATTTGCTTATTTAATTATTAATTTGTCTTTGTTGACTGGGGAAGTCCAACTGGGCAGAACCCATTTTCAGCGGAGACCCAGGGAAAAAATTTTCATCACAGGTCATTTATATTAACAAGCAAATTTCAGACAGTTCTCAGTAAAACAACAGTTATGTTTCTCAGAAGAAAAAAAAACATAATTATAAGACAAATATATACAGCAAAGTATTTACATAAACATTATAAATTTATACTACTCTTCTTGCAGGAAGCAAATGGATTGATACTGTAGAAGGGAAAACATTGCTGCAAAGAAGTTTAGTGTTTTTACATTTCAGTCAGGAAAGGTTTGCAAGAAGTTCAGCATCATTTTCAGTATTATTGGAATAGAATATAGCTGTGTGAACCTTTGGTTCACATCTGAAGCAAGTGAACTTATTACTTGCTACTTTCTGTTTTGTAGAAGATGGTACATGTTTTATTGCAACTATAGAGTTAGAAGTAGACTGTTTAGTTTTAAATAGCGGTTTGTTAAATAATAAGCTTTCTACTAAAGTTACTTAGTGTTCTTCAGATCACTTTGCATCAGCCACTTTCATAAAGCGTTATGCAAAGCTCTTTTAAATCTGCCCACTAACAGCATCCATTCATCTATCTATCCACAACCTGCTTTTTCCCATTTTTGCACGTAGGGTAGGGGTGCCACTATAATCACCTACGGCCAAGGTTTACACCATTGGGTGACTTGCTAACATTTTTATTTCAGTTCACTGTCAGGTTTTAACTAAAGCTTTCAAATTTATTTTAGGTCATAACTCTTTGCTTGTATCATTTTATTATTAATAAAAGGCCATCTATACAATTGTACAGCCTGTACTTTAGACATTTACCCAGCATTAGCTAAGTTCTTTCTTATGTTTTTCAGGGTGTACATAATCATCTTCTCCATATCTTTATGTATTTTTATCCCCCCTTCCTATTAACTGTGCTGGCAATATTTTTGCCCATTCTTATTTAGCACAATTTTCTTTGGGTGCTTAGCATTCAAATTAAACCAAATAGGATTTCAGGTTGTCTTCTTTACTCAGCTTATTAATGACGGGTACATTTCTAAGCGTGGCTAGTTGCAACAGTCAGTCTAACCAATTTCTGTTGCAGCTGTATTAGCTTCTGGCTGGTCTCCACAGCATCTTCTTAATCTCCACATTATGTTCCACATATGTTTATAGCAGTACCTCTACCTCAAGGAAAATTATCAACTCTACAGGGAGATATTCACGTAAACAAGTCATGCAGTTGGCATCAGAGACATGGCAAGGAATGGCCAAACTGCCTGTGCCCACATTATCCACCAGTGAGGCAGAGGCAGTCATTTTATATAAATAGATAGTTTTATTGTGTATTCTCAGAACAATTGAAATTTCAGCTTTTTTTTGGCTTTCAACAAACAAGCTAAAAATAGATTTAGTTATCTTCATCAAAATGTCCAGTCATGTGCACCCCCACCTATAAAACAGGGTGCTTGTGAATAAGTCAGGACTTCTGCTCAGCATCAATGAATAGCATAGGAAATATTCATCTGAGATTAGTCCTGGTCCTGGACCATATCCAGAAGAATGCCTAACTGGGCTATTGAACTTTGCAAGTCTTGAATTTATGAGTAAAGTTCCTACTCTACCACATGCAGACCCTTTCAAATGAGGAACTCACTTCCTGATTTGCTGTTTACAGGTTACCTCTTTTCATATATCACAGAAATGGCAATTCAGTTTTCATTAACTATCTCATACATTTAATTACCTTTCTACCATATGGAAATTTTCCATGCATAAGACACACTTAAATATACATTCCCCATACTCATACAAAAGATGTTATAATTCATTAATTCACTTTCTAGTTATGTTCTTAATTTAATACACAATCATGGGTGGGGGCCGGAGCCTGTCCCCCTACTCAGTGGTGATAACACCTAAAGTCTACTCCTGAATGTAGTGTCATCTTACTGAAGAACACAAACTTACTCACTCAGCACAAATGCCTATAGGCAGTTTACAGAGTTCCACAGTCACTTGTGGGACATCTTTGAGATGTGAGAAGAAACTAGGCATTCATTGAAGACCAGTAGACACAGACAGGATACGCAGAATCTGCACAGACAATACTTCAGCTGATAACTAACAGGAGATCGAACAATGTTAATGTCTATACCACTATGCTGTGTGTGTGTGTGTGTGTGTGTGTGTGTGTGTGTGTGTGTGTGTGTGTGTGTGTGTGTGTGTGTGTGTGTGTAAATGGGAGTCGTACAAGCCATCTGTTGCAATTAAAAAAATGTTTGTTTCAAACATATTAATTTTTTTATTACTGCCTGGTGGGGTGTATCATGTTTTTTTTTCAGTTTTTATTGGTTGTGTCTTATGTTATGCAAGATTAGGTATGTTCATCTATTGCAGTTGCTTGATCCACTTATGAATGAGATTGCATGGTGTCGCATTTTATTGTACACTGGGCACTGGACTGACAATTAAATGAATAGCAGAGTTGAAGCTACATCCTTTCAGGGCCCATATAAAAGCCAATCCCAAATGTCTGTGAAATGGGAGTGTACGAAAGGGTCTTGGAAATGCAAGTTTTGAGGAATTGGTCCTCAATGTTTGATTACCAGGTAGGATAGCTGGTCATTTGACCCTTTTCAGCTATGACCTATGCTCTAGGGAGTAACAGTAAGAATAAAACTACCTACCCTGAAAACAATACTTTCAAAGAAACACATTTGCAACAGTGTAGAAATCATGAATACAGTGAGAGAACATTATCAGGCAAATGTTTTGTGTAAACAGAGCTGCAAGGCATTAAACAGTAGTGGTGTACATACAACATATTTAGATTTGAGAAATATACTCTTAGATACAACATTTTAACATTTGAGAAGTAGTCTTACATTGTGTGGAATTAAGCTGTTAGACTAGGTTAGGAAATGCTGCAAATTTTCAGAAGGATTTTTAAAACATATCATCTCTCTAGTGTTCATGGTCTTCAAACAGATGTTCAGTATTGCATTAAAGCTCTTAATGCTTTTTAGATTTGTGAGATGATTTCAGGTGCCAGGCCTAACTTTGTTGAGGTATTTTTCCTCTGAAATCAGGTCTCAGCAAGGAGACTATCTCTTTTTGATTTTTACTCAGAGTATAAGTCTGATGTCCTTATATTCACCACTGCAGTATTCCTTACGAATGGGGATTCCCTGCCATGAAGCCCACTGTTCGGCCAGTTAACCAAAGTCTACCATTGCTTTAAGGTACGCTGAACGTCACCTGCACACTTCTTGCATAGGGTAGGGCATAAAGGTGATGTTCAGGCGTACCATCCTCAGAACTTCTTTGCCACCAGTTCAAATGCTGTTTTAACTGTCAGTCTGTTACCTCCATCCATTCTTTTTACCATTTTTCTGTTTGGCATTCCTGTGCTTGCTCCTGTTTGCTGGAGTCCTCACAGCTGTAGATAAGTACCCAGTTGCGTTTTTGGTTACTTTTTTTGTTTGTTTTGTGCTGTTTGGGGTTAATGTCATACAAGAAGGGTAAATGCCGGTGTGGGAGACTGATTCCCCATAAAGACCATCACGATAAGTGTCTTTTTTCCCTAGGTGCTGCTCACGACCATACGTCTTGTTCAGTTTGTCAGGCATTTGTCCCCAAAACTCTTCACAATAGGCTTTCTTCCCTTTCCTTGTATTTTGAGAACCAGCATATTAAGCTTCTTGCTGCAGGTGCTATGGATGGAACTTCCTCCGCCGAGAGTCAGCCGTCAGGGAAGAAAAAGGTGCATAAGGTAAGACCAGAATCTTCTGCTGTCCAGCCTCTGCCGGGAGTTTCTCCTGAGGTTATTATGAACCTTTCAGGCTCTCCCGGTTGTTTTATCAGATTTTTCTACCGCATCTGGGTGGAGGCTGGAGAGGATCTGCTAGGCAGCACATCCAAAGAGGCTTTGCAGGCATCCATTTCTGGTGTTCAGAGGCAACCATGGTTGACTGTTTCCAATCGGTCTAGAGGTTTTCTGCAGTTTCTCTTTAGGGATGAGGTTCCTACTGAAGTTGTGGAATGCCGTCCTGAGTCTGGGGCTTCTCAGGTTTTTAGGATGGATGTCCCCTTAAAAAAGAAACAGAAAACTAATCATGTTTCTTCTGCTCCTAGGGATCCACAAAGTGAATGGCAGGCCTTTTCTTAGGGGCTATTTAATGCTTTACTGTTGTTGAGGCCTCCTCAAGGGGTTTCAGTTCCTGCTCCTCCTTGGTCCCCTTCTCCACCTGAAAGGCTCAAATAATTGCATTCTTCTAAGGTGGATTCTGATGATGGCTCTCTTGCTTATTCTACCCAGATTCCTTCTCCTTTATACTACAGGTCTGAAGGGCAGGGTTCTCATACTCTAGATTATCCTTCTGAGGAAATTTCCTTTGGGGACACAATCTCTAGGATGATGGATTTTTTTAAGTGGGATTGTGCCCAAGTTTTGGATATCCATAAAAGGTACTATGACTTACTGCAGATGGAATCTCCTATACCTGTGGCCATTCCTCCTGTCTTGCCTGCTTTATTCGATGTTTTTTCCAATGCCTCTAAAGCACCAGATTCTCTGCCCCCTGCTCCCAAGAAGTATGATAGGTTTTATAGGGTGCCTGAGGATTATTCCTTTTTGTTTAATTGTCCTGCTGCTGATCCCACTGTGGTGTCTGTAGCCTCTGATAAGCCATCTCAATTGCTTCCTTCATCCAAGTTACTGCCTTCTGACTAGGACAGTAGAACCATGGATAGGCTGGGTAAGAAGGTTTATACTTCAGCTACCCTAGCTTTTAGCGCTATTATCAGACCCATATCTCTAGGTATGTCTTGGCTCTTCTTTCTCAGGCCTGTCAGCTTATTTCTGATCTCCCAGACTCTGAGAGTAAATCTTCTTCCTTGCTTGGGACTTCCTCTCAGGTAGATCATCATTCTATCAAATGTAGTTACGATGCAGCAGATGCCTCTTCTAGGGCTGTTGCTTCTGGTTCAGTTCTGAGGAGATATTCATGGCGTCAGCTTCAACCTTTGCTCGATGATACTAAGACTAAGTTGATGGATGCTGCTCTGGATAATACTCTGTTGTTTGGTAAACTGACTGCTGGTTTATTTAAGTCTCTTCAGGACAAGGAAAAAGCTTTACAGGAGCTTAAGCATGTCTTTGTTTCATCAAAACTACCCTTCTAAGCCAGCCTTTGTTTGCAGGCAATCTCGCCCTCCTTTAAAGGTAAAAAAGGTTAATAAACAGACTCCTCTGCTAAGGCCATTTAGACTGCAGGGATGTTTATGCCTTCCTTTCCTTATAAACCAGATGTTGTCTGCCTATCCACCCGTTGCAGCCACAATCCTCTTTCTCTACACCTTTCTCTTACTGTTTGGCTCCGAATCACCCAGGATTCTTGGGTTCTGCCAATCATTCAGCAGGGGTACGTCATGGTCTGGATTTACACCCTCCTTTTATGGGCATTCCTCAACCTCCTTGGGAACAACTTACTTTTTTCCCAGAGGTTCCTCGAGACCTCTTGTCTCAGGGTACTATTCAAGAGGTGCCTGTGTCCCAAAGGGATGGGAAGGGTTTTATTCAAGAGTGTTTCTAGTGCTCAGAAAAGAAGGTACTTGGAGACATATGCTAGACCTCTACCATCTAAACACCTTTCTGAAGGTGCCTTCCTTTCGGATGTTGTCCCTTCAGTCCCTTTTCCTCTCTTGCTCCCTCAGGCCTTTCTGGTATCTTTGGAAATCAGGGATGTTTATCTCCATATTCCAATCCATCCTCTTTTTATGAGATTTTTGCATTTCTCTGTTGCTTCCTGGCATTTTCAGTTCTGTGCTTTGCCCTTTGGCCTTTCTACTGCCCCAAGGGTATTCACCAAATGCCTCACTCCTGTGATTGCCTTTTGCTGGCTTCAAGGGATCCATATATTTCCTTATTTGGATGACCTGCTGATTCAGGCATCTTCTCCAGAGATTCTTTTGCAAAATCTTCATTTTACTATTTCTCTTCCTCAGACCCTGGGGTTCACAATAAACTTCATAAAGTCTTCCCTGCCTCCTTCTCAGGATCATGTCTTTCTGGGTTGCAGGATTCAAATGGTGCCAATGCTGGCATCTCAGCCTCCTCCAAAGGCATTAACTCTCATTTCTTTCTTTCAGTCTCTTCTTCTTCTTGCCTCCATTACAGCCAGGGAGTTTCTGAGAGCTCTGGCATTCATGGCTTCCACCATTCAGATGCTCCCTCTGGCCAAACTCCATATGAGGAAGTTCCAGTGGTTTCTGAAGTTGGTGTGGCTTCAGCTTGTGCATCCTCTAGACTTTTCTGTTCCTCTTCTCCCATGTCTCAAGAAAGAACTTCTGTGGTGGATTCAGCAGTTGTCTCTGAATCCAGGGCTCCCTTTTCAGCCTCTTCTTCCCCTCAGGATCTGTTCACAAATGCTTCAGATGTGGGAAGGGGAGCAATGTTTGTCTCCCTGAGGGTTCAGGAAGTGTGGTCGCCTCATCAGCAGAAGGAGCACATCAACATCAAAGATATGAGGGCTCTTATGCTGGCTCTTCAGGCCTTTCATCCTTTCTTCTGTCCAGGGCATCTCAAGGTATTCACAGACAATGCCACAGTCATGTGGTATATCAAAAAGCAGGGGGGTATAAGATCTTATTGTCTTTGCCATCTAGCACTTGTGGTATGGGATCTGGCTATCCAATATCAAGTGACTCTTCAGGTAGTTTCTATTCCTTCAGATCAGAATGTTGTGGCAGACAATCTGAGCAGGTCCTTCACTCAGTCCCATGAATGGATGCTTCACAGGGATGTGTTTCTGAACATTGTTCAGCAGTGAGGTACTCCTCAAGCAGATCTCTTTGCCTCCCCTCTGACTAGACAACTTACTCTGTTTTGTGCCAGAGTCCCAGATCCTCTGGTATGGAAGGTGGGTGTTCTCTCATTTTCTTGGAAGAGGATGTTTCTTTATGCATTCCCTCCCCTTCCTTTCATTCCGAGAGTCCTGTTCAAGATTTGACAGGATGCTCCCAAAATCTTGATGGTGACTCCCTTTTGGCTGCAATAGCACTGGCTCCCTCTACTTCTGCATATAGCCAAGGGCAATCATCACAAGTTACATCACAGGGTTGATCTACTCACACAAGACAAGGGGTCTCTCATCCATCCCCACCTGTCCATGCTTCAGCTGACACTGTGGGTTATAGGGTTTTGATCCCTCACAGACACTTTTTTCTGATGATGTGCTGCAGATCATGCAGGAGGCCAGGAAACCTACTACTAGGAAATCCTACTTGTCTAAATGGAAGAGGTTTTCTATTTGATGTCTTTATCGTGACCTGGGCCCACTTTCTGTGGATATTCATTTGGTTCTCTTATTTGTGTGAGTTGCTCAATGCTAGTTTGGCCTATTCTTCTATTAAGGCCCACTTATCAGCTCTTTCTGCTTGTCTGCCTTTAACTCCCTTGTTAGCCTCTAAATTTGAAGCTCAACAATTTTTTAAAGGCATCATTAATATTTAACCTCCCAGGAAGCCTTTTCCTCCTCCCTGGGATCTTAATTTCATTCTGGGAAAATTGACTCAGGGTCCTTCTGAGCCTGCTGTTTTGGCTTCCTTACAACATTGTTCTTGGAAGACAGTTCTTTTGTTAGCTCTTACTTCTGCCAGATGGGTGTTTGAGATGCAAGCCCTTATGGCTTTTCCATCTTTTTTGATATTTCATGAGGCCAGGGTGTCCTTGCATACTAATCCTTCCTTCATGCCCAAGGTGGTTAATGAGTTGTCACTTAATCAGTCTATTAATTTGCCTACTTTTTTCACCTCTTCATAATCTGACAGTGAGAGGGTGCTGCATACCTTAGATGTGCATAGACAGCTCAGATTTTATTTGGATAAAACTAAAGCTATCCAAAAATTTGACCAATTATTTGTTTCCTTTCATCCTAGGTCTTTAGAGTTGGCTGTTTCCAAGCAAACTATTTCCACTTGGATTTCTAAGGCCATTTCCTTTTGTTACACTTTTCATGGCAAGAGCCTTCCTTCTTCTGTAAAGGCTCATTCCACTAGAGCTGTGGCTTCTTCTGGTGCTTTTTTTCAAAGGCTTAGATGCTAATTCTGCTACCTGGACTTCTGTGCACACCTTTACCAAACACTACCAGTTGGATGGTATCTCCAGAGCTACAGCTGGTTTTGCTGCTGCCATTCTTCATGGATTCTTGGAGGGCTCTGCTGCTTCCTCCTCCTCCCAAGTTTCTTCTTGAGCTTCGGCACTCTCCTATTAGTAAGGAATACCGCAGCGGTGAATGTAAGGACATAGTACAGAAAGGTAGATGTCCTTGCTTTCACCACTGCAGTATTTACTCCCTCCTTCCATTTCCCTGGTCTTTTTCCCTTCCTGGCTGTGCAGGTTTTCCTTGGTTTTCCTTGGACTGCTGTTCCTACTGGGGCAATCAGTTTTGAGGATGGTACACATGAACATCGCCTTTATGCCCTACCCTACGCAAGAAGTGTGCAAGTGATGTTCAGCATATCTTAAAGCAACAATAGACTTTGGTAAACTGGCTGGATGGCGGGCTTCATGGCAGGGAATTGCCATTTGTAAGGAATACTGCAGCAGTGAAGGCAAGGACATCTACCGTTATGGTAAGACTTTACACAAGTGAATTTTTTCTGATAGTGAGTAATGTTCTAAGGTTGGAGGAAATTATTTAGACTAATACTAATAAACAATATGGAGATTAGAAAAAAGGGCTCTGTTTTGAAAAATAAGTTTTTTTTTAAATTAGGTCATAATGATATGTTCTACGGTCAGCAAATAGTACAAACTATATTAAAGTGAAACTGCTCAATGATAGGAATTTAAACAAAAATATGCCTGAAGTTATACCTCCCCTAACTATCAAAACGCATTCAGATTTATATATCTGCATAGCTACTGCAACATGATTTCAGTGCATTGATAGGCAGTACATTTAGGTATAAGGGAGGGCTATCTTCTCTTCAGACCCACTGGAAATTATGGATGAGTGCCCATATTTATCTAGGATGCTATCACCTCAAGGCAAATCCTCTATGACTAAAACTTGGAACTTGTAGAAGTACAAACTATCCTTAATTTAGCTGATAATTGTATCATTGCTAATAACAGATCCCCTTTATGCCCCCTACTCACCCAAAAAATATTTAAATTAACTACATGAGCTCTCTAGCCAACTTAACACCATTCTGCTTGACAACTTTAACTACCTAACCACCCACTGGCCAACCTGTATATCTAGTAATAAATCTGTCAGTATTTCCTAAATTTTGTCAATGGTAATTCCCTTAGACAAATTGACATCCCTGTCATTAGAGGCTGTCACTTCCATCATACCCTTGACCTATTCTTGCAACCCACGGTGTACCTCTCGGTATTTCTCTCCTACATTTATATGGGGGCTGGTAAGAATGAATTCACATGTTTTAAAGGAGAATAATATATTTGTGTATGTGTATATGCATATATATATATATATATATATATATATATATATATATATATATATGGGTTCATATTACCCCCGCTAAATATATATTCCAACTCCGAGATCGCACTACAGTGAGGAAAGGGCAACTATTCCAATCTTCACTGTACTGCGATCCCACAATGCGCTCTTCAAAAAGCTACCATTTCGAAGTTTTGATCGTTCGATTACATTATCTTTTGATAATGTAATAGGAACCCTGTATATATATATATATATATATATATATATATATATATATATATATATATATATATATATATATTCATATACATGTGTGTGTGTGTGTATGTGTGTGTGTGTGCGTGCGTGTGTATATATACACAAACACAGACACG
This sequence comes from Protopterus annectens, assembly GCF_019279795.1. Taxonomy (NCBI): domain Eukaryota; kingdom Metazoa; phylum Chordata; order Ceratodontiformes; family Protopteridae; genus Protopterus; species Protopterus annectens. The sequence continues at coordinate 142,516,327 of NC_056744.1, read as the reverse complement.
CATATCTCACCATGAAAAAAAACTGGTATGCATGGTTGAAGATCATCTGATCTGACATATTCCCCTGGATTCTCAAAAGCTTGCACGGCATGCAAGATTGGTGCAGGAGCTCAAGCAGGCAATATGTCTGCCGTGCAATCCAGAAACAGCCTGCAGGGGCATGCATGAGAGCTCCTGCACTAATCCTGCACAGACAAAGCCCTTGTATGCAAATCACCCCATTTGCAGTAGAAATTCATGCAAATGAGGTGAATTTGCGATCCAGGAAGCTTGCAACTGTCTATGCAGGACTAATGCAATCAGCAGAAATGTACTTGGCTATTAAGCGAGTACAGTTCTGCAAAATCCAAAATGGAGCTATGACAGCCCTAAATAAAGGCTGCATATCATGCTATTATACTTGGCCATTGGCATTGCAAACAGTACAAAAATAAAAAAAATCTACTTTTAATTGTTATTAGCCGATCTCAGCTGTTTAAGCGTAGAGCAGCGGCTTGCAAATGGGATTGGGGGAAAATAACAAAATTAACCTAAATTAAACATTCTAACTAAAATCACTATTCTGCCATGCAAGTCAATGGCAGGCAGAAGACAACTTGGCCAGTGAGTAGTGGTTGCTAAGGGGGGAGGCTCAGTGTGAGACATGTAACTGTGCATTAGCTGGCAATCCTATGCAAATGAGGGGAAGGATAGTGAATCCCAGTTTTCCCCAGGATGTGAGGCAGGTCCCAACAGTGTAAGAGTAGAAATAGCTGGGTGCAAGCCTAGGAAGTAGGTGACATCATGGGGGGGGGGTGTCAGGCATACTGTAAGCAGATTGGAGCCGCTAGCTAAGCACAACTAATCTAGGGGGTGTGTCTAAACCAGCCTAGCAGTCTTTACAAAGCCTAAGCGGGTGGGCATGTCGCTTACCGGGTTGTACAGGTAGAAAAAAAGAGGTTAAACTAGGAAATAGCAGCAGTGAGCACATTTGAGCACTCTGCATGGCGCACACATGGGCTTAAACAGGAAGGCAATGGGAAGGGGAAACAGCAGTAGGAAGGTAATCAAGGAGAACTAGCTTAGCTGGCAGGTGAAATGTATCAGGATCAGACAATTACACAGGCAGCAGACCAGCCCAGCCCAGAACACTACTATAAACTAAACAAACACCTTCCCCTCTGGTATTCCCCACACTCTACACCACCAGTGTATACAAGTGAGAAACTTTTAACTAACAAACCTACAAAATAAGAAAGGCTGCAGCAGGCAACATAGAACTACATGTGCAAGATGCTGAGGGTGGTGAGGATGTGAATGCTGCTGAACAACCCACAGTGAGGAGACAGAGAAGAGTGTAAAGACCCAGGGAAACCTACCAGGAGCTACATGAGCTGGAGATAGTAGAGCGCTATAGGGTGGACAGAGACCTCCTACAGCAATGTGTTGAGCTGTGCCGGCCACACCTGTCACACCAAACTGACTGAGGGGAAACCCATCCCAGTGGATACCAAGGTATGTGTAGGCCAAGTTATACTAGCCACAGGTACCTCCCAAAGTACAACTGGTGATATCATGGGCTTCTCACAGGCATCAGCATAAAGAGTATTCCATCAGTTCCTGGATGCCATGTCAGCACATGCCAGTGAGCACATATATTTCCTCAACACCCATGAGGTGTTGACCAGCAATATGCATCTCTTCCAAATAGTAGAATACCCTGGGGTAGTGGGTACTATAGACTGCACGCACATATGCATCAAAGCACCACCCGGTGAGCAGGGTAGGGCCTACATCAACCGCAGAGGCATCCCCTCCAACTGCCAGGTTGTATGTGATGCCGAGGGCATTATAATGAATGTGTGTGCAGGTTGCCCTGGAAGCTATGACGATTCCCACATATGGCATCTGACACAGCTGTACCAGAGATTTGCCAGTGGGGACATCCCCTATGGCCACCTAGTGGGGGATGCTGTGTACACACTGGAGCTGTGGCTGATGACACCCATCAGAAATACACACACACCTGAGCAACAACACCATAATGGGGCACACGCACAGGCCAGACATATAATAGAGCACGTGTTTGTGATGCTCAGGTCAAGGTTCCGGTGTCTGGACACATCCAGTGGAGCCTTGCAGCATTCACCAACTACATGTACCCAAATCATTATGGTATGTGCTATGCTGCACAATATGATCCTGTGGAAACAGCTGCAGCAGGAAAAGCATAGGGCAGGGCTACACAGCCCCCCACTAATGCCAAGGCCTGCACAGGCACAGAGTGACCTACAGGAGGAACAACCTGAGCCTGCCCCAGTAGGCAGAAGTAGGCATGCCCAGTATGCCCTGGCCTTGGCAAAGAGGCAACGCATAGCACATGCACTGACACAGCAGGGACCCAGGGAATGACACCTCTCTCTGGCTCACACATACAGTAAAAAGGATACCAAACATGACACTACCTGTGCTCAACCATGTATAGGCAGTGCACTATGTGCATCTGACATAGGCAGCCCACCAGCACCATCCACAAGCCTGGCACACCTACAAGGTAAGTTAATCAACCTACCAATTGCCATATGGAGTAGAATGTGTTGTTACCTGTAGCTATGGAATGGATATGAGCATGCAAGGGAACTGGGTGGCTGGCTGTCATGGGAGCAGACAGTAGACACCCATAGTGGCACCATGACATCTGTAACACATACTGGAGTCACCATAGTAGCCAGTACTACACAGGGTGACAAAACCCACTGCAGGAAATGTGCTGAGCGACATGTGTGTCCATATGACCTACACATGCCAGTCAGGATGGTTAACATATCCAACAACAGTGACAGCCAGCAGGACAGGTGTAGACAAACCCAAACAAAACCTGTGCCATAGCCCCAGAATGATGGCTATGGTTAACCTCCCCCCCAGACCTACACAGACAGATCCCAGCAGGGCAGGCAGTGGGATGTTAGTTCTGAAGGGTAGGAAGTCAGACAATAATATGTAAGGCAACCAAAGCCACGATGTGTAGTACACTGGTATGCCTCTAGCCATCATGATAGGTAAGACTACAGACTGAAATGGAGTACCTGACATACCAGTACAGTCCCAGCAAATGTGTACAAGTGACAGGTGTGCCCCTATTCTACGTAGAGATATAGTAACAATCAGGTGTGCCCCCCAATCCTGTGTAGAAATGTATAAATAGTCAGGTGTGCCCTCCCCCCAAACCTACATAGAAATATAGTAACAGTCAGGTGTGCCCCCTCAATTCTGTGTAGAGATGTAGAAACAGTCAGGTGTGCCCCCTCCACTATGCAGAAATGTAGTAATGGTCAATACCAAATGATTGATAGATACCCTGCAGAGACAGCATGCTACCTGTCGGTGTACAACACAAAGGTCAGCACTGCAGTACAAACTATCTGGACTTGACCCATACATGCAATACAGACAGCCATACTGGGCATGCTCATGCACTTAGAGAAATGAAGGCAATGTAAGGTAACAACATACTGAAAGGTCATACTGGGCATACTCACATACTTAAACACATGAAGGCCATGTCTGCAAACACCAGTGGACCAGACATATCTGGCAGTTGCAGTTGTTAGTGCAGTCACTTGTCAGTATGCACCACTCATGCCTTTCACACACAGTGGATAGGAATACAGACATATATGTAAGGACAACACACTATAATAAGCCAAAGATAGACAAACATAGAGGTGTGGAAGAGGGTGACTGTGACAAGGAGCCATCCAGGCCTGTCCTACCTAGCACATAGCCAAGGGGCCCCAAACACATGGGGTGCAGATGTCACTCACTGCAGATACTAGCCACCAGTATCTGTCAGCATTACAGACCATGTGGTGCATGTGACAGCTGTGTAACATGACTGTACAAGGAAGTAGTCATCTAGCAATTGTATACACGTACCTGTCAAATATGACCCTGTGTGTGTCTGCATGTGGCGTGTCAACCCTTACATGAATGGATTATGGCCCTTGCACACACACTGCCCTCCCCATAGCCCTGCTATGACAAGCCTGCTGAGGTCATCCAATGTTAAATACACCTTTAGGAGAGTTGCAGCCTAGTCATCTCTGTGGCACGTCCCATAACTGCATACTGCTGTAGTCTGATAAGCTAGTTAGGTAGGATTTCAAATCCTAGACTTGGCAAGTGTGTGTGTGTTTGTGTGTGCATCTGTCTGACTGTGTAGAGAGCAATGCTTTTAAGGCTAGTCACACTCCCAACAATTTAAATGCACAACTTAGGCAAGGCTGCTGATGTCATCCACCTAGAAATACACCTCTGGGAAGATTGTAGTCCAGTAATCTCCATAGTGTGTCCTGTAACTGTGTACTGCTGTTGTGTGATAAACTAGTTAGGTAGGTGTTCTAATTCCAGACATAGCAACTGTGTGTGTGTGTGTGTGCGTGTGTGTGCGTGTGTGTGCGTGTGTGTGTGTGTGTGTGTGTGTGTGTGTGTGTGTGTGTGTGTGTGTGTGTGTGTGTGTGTGTTTCTGTGTAGAGAGCAATGCTTTTTAGGCTAGCCACACTCCCCATAATTCAAATGCTCAAACTTTGCAAGGCAGCTGATGTCATCCACCTAGTAATACACCTCTGGGAATCTGTAGCCTGGGAGTCTGTAGCCCAGTAATCTCCGTAGTGCATCCTGTAACTGCGTACCGCTGTAGTGTGATAAATTAGTTAGATAGGAGTTCTTTCCCCAGACATGGCAATTGTGTGTGAGTTTGTGTGTCTGTCTGACTGTATAGAGAGCAATGCTTTTTAGGCTAGCCACACACCTCATAATTCAAATGCTCAACCATTGCAAGGCAGCTGATATCACCCACCTAGTAATATACCTCTGGAAAGCAGCAGCCCAGTAATCTCTCTAGCGCATCCTATAACTGTGTACCGCTGTAGTGTGATAAACTAGTTAGGTAGGAGTTCTATCCCCAGACATGGCAACTGTGTGCATTTGTCTGTGTAGAGAGCAATTCTTTTTAGGCTAGCCACACTCACCACAATCCAAATGCCAACCTTTGCAAGGCAGCTGATGTCATCCACCTGGTAATACACCTCTGGGAATCTGTAGCCCATTAATCCCCATAGTGCATCCTGTAACTGCGTACTGCTGTAGTTTGATAAACTAGTTAGGTAAGAATTCTATTCCCAGACATGGCAAGTTTGTGTGGGTGTCTGGCTGTCTGTATAGAGAGCAATGATTTTTAGGCTAGCCACACTCTCCACAATCCAAATGCTCAACCTTTGCAAAACAGCTGATGTCATCCACCTAGTAATGCACCTCTGGGAAGCTGTAGTCCAGTGACCTCCATAGTGCTTCCTGTAACTTCGTCCCGCTGTAGTGTGATAAACAACATAGGTAGGTGTTCCTACTCCCTGACATGGCAAGTGTGGATGTATGTGTGTTTGTGTGTGTGTGTTTCTTTGTCAGTGTAGAGAGCAATACTTTTGAGTCCATTCACAGACACTACAACCTCCAATGGTCCACTTTGACAAGTGTGCCAATGTCATCAACTGTGAAATACACCTTTGGGGAAGTGATAAGCAAGTAATCTCTGTGGTGCGTGCCATAACTGTGTACTGCTGTAGTGTGATAAACTACTTAAGTAAGAGTTCTAACCACAGCTTTAGCAGCTATGTCTGTGTACAAAGCAATGCTTTTTAGGGTAGGCACACCCCCTACAATTTAAATGCTCTACCTTGGTAAGGCTGCTGATGTCATCCATCCCAAAATACACCTCTGGGAAGGTTGTAGCCCAGTAATCTCCGTAGCGCATGCCATAACTGCATACTGCTGTAGTGTTAATCAGAACTCTGGTAGAGTTCTATACCCACCCATGGCAGTTCTGGATGCTTTGCATGCATTCTACTGTCTGTGTCTGCATTTTAGGCTAGTCACACTCAGTACATGTCAAATGCCCTACTTTGGCAATCCTGCTGATGTCAGCCAATGTGATATACACCTTTGGAGAAGGAGCACTGCAGTAATCACAGTGACGTATACTATAACTGCATAGTGCAATAAACAAGTTAGGTAGGGGTTCTACTCCCTGACATGACTGGTGTTTGTACCTCATAACCTATGTGGAGGTGGGTGTGCGTGTGTGACACCTGGACCCAATGTGTAGCGGATTTTGCAGTTTTCTTTTATGGTGGCCCTAGTACATATCGCAATGTCCACTGCTGTGAAATAGCCGAGAGGCTGGGGTGCATATCCATGCCCATACATGTAACATCAAGGCCAGGCAATCAAAGTTAGCAACCCCAGTATTACACTGAGCACAGTCTCAACCCATGTCTCATACACACACATACGGTGAGGCAACAGCCAAGATGTGTGTAGTGCACTGCATATTGGCAACTGATAGTAACTATGGTGTGAATGTAGTGGCCTACAGAGGCCATGGCACCCTGTCCATCAGTATGATAGGCACATAATTGCCGACAGTGCACCTTCAGTATGTTTCCCACCTGATGGCTGCAACAACTGTGGTTCCATCAAATGTGATCCACAAAGGACATACCATGCCTTACACACATGCCCTGTATGGATAGATGCCACTGACACCAGAGAATACCTGTAGCATACTATCAATGTAGGTGCAGGGTCAATCAGCTCTCCATTACCTGGCCCCGCCACATGAGGATGGGACTGTCACATCTGATGATAACATTCTGTGTACACAACATGGGCCAAACAAACCAGGTACACTTCCACATGCCACTGTACATGAATGTGGGACATGTGCACATCCCAAACACCGTCCATGTCATGGCATATAGAACACATACATGCCAAGCATTGCACAGCACTGGCCACACACAATAGTAACCCAGTAGACTGGATGGTGAATACTATACCCACCTGTGTGGCCCATTCCAGACAATAAACCCTTTAGCCATAATGCAGACCATTCTCATGTGGCCTGATGCCGAGGTATACCCCTCACCGTCAAACACTACACACCTGTGAAGCAATGCACACATGCACACCGGTACTAGCATCCTGTGTCTGTGTGTGTGGTGTATGATGCTTCCAACCCCATTCACACTCAGTAATGCCCCCATTGGCATACTGAAGCATGGTCTCTAATGTCAGACACCGTTACATACCCTTTGACCATAGAACCCCAGGATAACCCCTGTGGGCCAATTGATACCTATGCATTACTATATTGTGGCAAGGTAATTGGTTAGGAAGTGTATTTGTTACCCTGCCAAGTGTTGCAATGTGTATGAGTCCCTTACAGAGCATGGCTGTGTTGAAGCTGACACCTGCTTATGTGGACAGGCTCATGTGCTACACCTACTGTATCGCAACAGTGTTGCAGATGTCACTCACCAGCACATATACGTCTGGACAGCTCACCAACATGTAAGCTATGTGGTGCATGCAATAACTGCATACACATGTGATAGCTATGCATAGTCAGTCAGGTGTTTAAAACCCCATACTGGTAGGTGTGTGACACAAACATGCTTAAGTTTTACTCACCCACAGCTTCCCTGACATACTTTTTTTCTGTCTGTCCTGCCCCCACCCTCTCTGGTGGATGTGGGATGTACACCTGCTTAGCTAGGCAGCAGCTTGTGTTTTGTAAGTGATGGTCATGATCAGCTGATGGCCTCTGCACCAATTGTAGTCCTCCTCTAGCTGAGTGCATGTGGAACAGCTGTGGTAACATTCCCATAGCCAATTGCATCATAACACACTCCAATATCTAGGAACATCATTTTGGTGTTGGCTCTTTACATCCACTGTGGGCAGGAACTAGATCTGTCGTTTGGCGAAATGTATCTCTGATGGACTGGGGATTTACCTCTAACAACTTACACTGTGTAAACAGGGCAACACACAGGAGGGGGATGTGCCTAGCCTGACTACAGACTGTAAGTGCTGCGATACTGCATGTTGAGTAATGTTGGTTTAACAGTGTGCGTGTGTATATGGCTGTCCTACATGTTATAATACCTGCCATGTCAGTACTGTGTTTATGAGGAATCTTCATCTGCAGGGTCGTCTGCAGACTGGACAGTGTGTTGTGCCCTTGGTGTCATGTGCTTCCTACAGAGCATGTATCTGTGAACTGCAGATAGTGTGAGGATTGCAGTCTGTAGATGGTGAAAGCCCTGACAGCTACTGGCTTCATATCCCTCATAGGACACATGTTGCAACAAACCCCGTTACGACAGTACATGTATGAGGTTATCACAGCAACATGTCCATATTGGCTCTGTGTATGTGCTTCCAGCCACAACTCTGTCAACCTTTGTACATATGTCGTGCATTAAGAGGTGCATGTGTGCTGTACACCATCATTAGTGTCATCATATCTGCAAGCAAGCCAGGGAGATATCAGACTGCTACACATGTTATGTTTATTTGACGACATTATCAGGACATTCCATGGTTGTTTGTACAGTACTGAGGTCTGTGTAACTATGGTGACTGTCGACAGTGTGTGTATTGTGAACATGTTCTTTAGCCTGTGTACAGTCTGTGGTAGATGTCATTGTTATAGCTCCCATCCTATCTGATGTTACATGCTGCTCCACTGTATGTTACCATATTGGTTTACATGTTTGTAGAGCCATACACACACATGTCCCATACCACAGACAGATAGCAGACCACACTGTGTAGCAGCCCAGTATATGTAGGGTTAGTCTGTGAGTGTTGTTGAACAGATAGTCCATATACTGTACTTTTATGCTAGCTTACCATATGTGGCTGTGGCTGTGTTCACATTGGATGTGGTTATGCACCTTCACACAGGTGTATCTTACCCTGTGGTGTGATATGCCTGCAGAGCCTGCTATATATGCAGGTACATGTGCATTCCCCCATAGGAAATGTTGGCCAGTTTTGAGCCAGTCTGCCTGTAGCCTGCACAGTGCATTGTTACATGTCTAGCAGCTTAGTGTACTTATCCAGTGAGATGTCATGTGGAGATACTTGCTGGATGTACTGCTGCCGGGTCTCCCTTAACAGTCATGTATGTCAGACAGAGCAGTGGGATGCTGTACAGATGTATGCCACTATCTAATGGGTAGTATGTGGCCATGGCACCCCTGTACCAGCAGTTATTATGAGTCAGGCCAGACAGGGGAGTGTGTATCCATAACCTATGGTGCCATATGTATACCAGTCGTTATGTGTTATAACCATCTACATGGCTAACATCCATATTGTCATGCATGGTACGCATGTTTAGCACTAAGGGGTTTTGTGTATACCTCTGGACTGTAAGGAGTGTTTCAGAATGTCCACATATATTGGCCAATATCTGTGCTGCAGTCCACAGGGGCATTACGTGCTAGCAGTGGTACTTTACCAGGATGTCCTTAGGATGTCTGTCAATAGCCAATGGCACACATGTGGAAAGCAGATGTGACCTTCCACACACACCATGTCTGTGTAAACAATCCCAATTACAGTAGCAATAGTCTACCAATATACCTGCTATACATACCTGACATCCACTTGCACTACGACATTGGGACTATAGGGGCTGGGGTGGGTCTACACTCCATGTCCAGGACATATGGTGAGAACATCTGTACATATAATCATCCAGATATATATCTATGATTACACATATACATATCAACATATATAGATGGGTATGTATATGTACATAGATATACATATACACTCCCAGATATATACATATACAGAGCAATATATGTCTACACATTTACAGATAGTGATACATATGCACATAAACGTATGGATATCTACAGATATATTGACAGTAGTAGGTATATCGGTATAGATATGTGTGCACATATAGTCATAGATATCTAAATATATACCAGCATAACTAGGCATATCTATACACATAGGATGTGAATAAATATATAGCTATTTACACATATCTATATGTACATATACATATACCTATATATACACATATGTATAGATACAAATATGTATAGATATGTACACATATGTACATACGAAGAGGTGTACACATGGCCATATATATGTAGCACTATACAGATGTGTATACAGGCATATGTATGTGTATACCTGTGTATGTACCTGTAGATATCTATACACCTATATGTATACATCCATATACCTGTCATGAGTAAACGTCATGGTTGCGTATACCCTCCCACATGTATCCCACCGTATGTATCTGCTATGTGTACATTATGATAAAACAACATATGTAATGCAACTGTCATATTAATGACAAGGACTACACAATCTAAAACGTAAAGGCAAGTGTTCAGTACCACTCAATTTGGGTAATGACAGCTATGTTGGTAACACAACAGCTGTCCCCACAGTGGTCATGGTGTAGTGGTCATGTGTTGTGACTTCGGTGTAAAGGGCCCTGAGTTCATGACCTGCAAGGGCTGCTCATTTTGTTGCTGGCCAGAACAAGGTCTGTTGGATATAAAGTGGTTAAGGCAGTGTTTATGCAGTGTAGGCCACATACGTCAATATCATGACATTGCTAGGTAGGGTTCTAGTCCCAGTGTTGGCAAGTAACAGTGTGCATATATGTGGATGGGTCTACATCAGGTTGCAGGGTATACACGCCTCAGTGGGTCACCTGTCCATGTTGCACAGGCAATACCCGGTATAGTAACCTGTGAAATGTGTTTGGCTGTACCCCAGATATGTCACTGCCATGGTGTCAGCACAGTGACATACCCTGTTGTGCATTATGACTGCAGACCATCCTCGTGCTGACACATGTACACCTACAACACACTTGCATATCTGTTTAGAAACCACAACCAAGCAGTGTTACAAACAGCTAGAAGGCATCATTGCTGGATGGCTAAACTACCTGCCAATCATGCCTCACACTCTACACCCTACTACATGTTACACTGCAGGACTGTGGTACATTGGTGTACAGTCACCCTGTGCATCAGAACCATATCAGCTTGTCCCTGCATTGATGGTATGGATGACAGGGATGGGGCACAGGTATCATCATATGCACAGGGTGTGGTGTTGGTCTGCCAGAGGCTGAGGGTGGGCCATACATTTGACATTGTGTGTGAATGAGGGGTGTATTCTGGGGAGCTGGCTGAGGTGATGTGGTTTGTCTAGGTATGATGTGCCCTGGGTGTGTTTGCATAGTGTGTGGGTATGCATGCACACAGTTCTACCTTGTGGCTGCCCTACACAGGTGGTTATGGACAGCTGCAGACCACACCTGGCAGGGTGTGCAGTTCATTGACTCCGGCCATAGACTTGTGGACTGTGCCTGCCAGGAGTTCCGCAGGAACGTGCAGGTACAGGTGTTAAAGTGCTACTCTCACCTGCTGATGACATTTGTCAGCTGGTACCACATCTCTCCTGGGACTGGCCAGGACCACATGCACGTGGCCTTCTGTGGTGTGGTGTGGACAGCACACCCCTTCACTGCCGGGCCTGCTATTGCCACTACGGGAGCACCTTGGTGTCCTAGCAGGCCCACGTTGAGTGCCAGCTGTTGGTGTTGCTGGGCTATGTCCACACGGGTGTTGCCGCATCCCACCACATGTTGAAGCACGGACACACCACGGCTGATGAGGGCCATCAGCTCATCATGCTGTCTATCCGCTTGCTCATTAGAAGCACGGATGGCAGCCGCCTCTTCACAGAGGTTGTCGCCTACAGTAGCAAGTGCAGCCCTCTGCAGCCTAAGTCCCTGTTTGGTGTAACGCTCAATACGTGCCTGCACTGCCATTACAGCCTAGAACATGTGTCTGCTTGTTGCAGCTATGTTGCCTATGCCAGGAACATGATGTCCAGTGGCCCTACCATGAGCACCCTGGGACATCCGCCTATGTGGCACCCTGCCTGACTTGACACAGTAGGCATGGTTACCACACTTTCCCGTGCACTGCCACTGAACGCCAGCTGTCCCTCTGCTATGGCCACTGGTGCTGGGGTGTGCATAGGCACTGTAACTGTGTGTGGGGTAGCTAAAAGGGGGATGTCAAATGTTGGTGCAGTGTCGGCCTCTGACAACCCCACCTGTGCCTCACCATTATCATCATCATCATCATCATCGGTGTCTGTATGGACACCTACTTCAGATTGGGTGCAGGAGGGACCCTGACCCACCTCGCCACCTGTGGGGGAAAACAATAACTGCTCTTTAAAACATGTACAGCATTGCTTAAAAGTACACACACACACACACACTCACACACACACACACACACACACACACACACACACACACACACACACACTCACACACACACACATCTCTGTACTACCTACCTGCCCATGACTTTACAGACAGCCCCACGTATTTATCCATGTGTTACCCCATTCTGCATCACACTTGTTTACATACACACATTGCTACCACTAATTAACATCACAGTCCTCTAAATGCCTACACAAGCGGCCACAACACAAGGCCTGTTGCTACATTACCTGCCTGACATGTGTGTAGTGGAGTAACATGGCCTCAATGCTGTCATTCATTATGCACCCTCTGTATGGCCGGAATTATCTGCATGGCCCCTATGTGTGTGGGCTACTATGTTGTAGCCATAATAGCTCCCACTGGTGTGTCATGTGTATGTAATGCTCAGTACATGCCAGATATGCTGCTCCATCGGCCCATCAAGTGTCAGCTGTAATATGTAGATGCACTTCCTGGTGTTGACTATTACTTCCTCAATGCATCTGTAGAGATGAATACATGGACGGTAGGTGACCTCTCCACTGACAGCAATATTAACTGTGTACCTAGGGTCTTTCTTCCCTCTGGATGCCTGATCCAAGCTACAGGCCATACTATACTATTTGCTGTCCTGTGAGTACATGACAGGTATTCCTAGTGTGCAATGTGGCACTCCATGTCCATGTACTAGACGGTCCCAAAGGGGGTACAGCTATATGAACTCCCCACAATCACACATGTGCATACATGGCCACACACACAAAGACACACATGCACACACGCATCATACATGCATCTACCTCCCACCACTTCGCCAGAGTGAGCATGCAGGCAAACTAACTAACCACCAGGATGAACATACACACACACACACACACACACACACACACACACACACACACACACACACAAACAGTTGAGGATGCACAATGCTCGTACACACAGTCATCCAATTACCCATCTGCAAAACATGCAGAACATATGGTACAGAACAGCATGCAGTTCAGCTATACTCACACCATGCTAGCAGTGGTATACATGTGTATGATGCATGTGCTGTGACTAGGCAATGCCCCTTCCCCTGGATACCTCTGTACCCATGTACACATTATTGCTGTGCACCTGCTCTGCACCCTGCCATGTACTGTGCCCCACAACTCACAGGTGTCCAACCCATTGCGGAATGTGTAGTACCATGTCAGTTATGCCAGCTGTACCTTTCACAGCCCCTATGTATTTCAGCAACACATACCTGGGATGATATGTGGACTGTTGTCATTGGTGAATCCCAGAAGCCTGATTTACAGCTGTCAACATCAACAGACCATGTATGGCCACTGCAGAAATGCTTACACTGACAACCATCAGAGCATACCATTGCTATGGGGGTGTGCACACCTTTATTGCTTTTACACACACATCCGTGATCTGGCATGGGACCACAACACTGCAGATCTTAGCTGTACACACACCCTGTATGTAACATATGTCCTGTACATTCACATGCAGTGTCTACAGATTGTGGTAGGTGTGCGGCTGCTGACTTCAGTGCATACACACCATGTGGGGATGTGTGTGCACACCGTTATCATGACGGTTTATCACACCTCTTGTTGTGTGTACTACAGCAGTCACTGCTCATTGCAGGGGTATACCAACATAGCCCTTCCGCAATTGCCAGTGTATGTTCAGTCTACCCTACACATGTCCCCCTATTCTGCATGATTGCAAGGTCCACTCATGTGCACATCCCATGGTGTTCACACAATGCTGTCACTATTGCAGTATGAGTAGGGTTACAGCTGCCACAGGTCCTGGGCCTGGCTATATGCAGATACAGCCATTCCTACCATCATTAGGATCCCTGCTGTAGTGCACTGGTGTTTCATGCAGAGACCACCCCCCTCAGCATTTATGCAGATGCATGACAGGTAAGCCCTACACATGTGTCAGCTTGCAGTGTCCCATACACTGCACACCATGTGTTGCAGCTTAGACCCAGCTGATAATGTGGACTAGTTTAATGCTGTATGCCATAGTGTATCTCAGCAGCAGTTGGCATTGCCCCACATGTTGCACTGTATATGGGTGTTGTCCAGAACATGTCGCTACTGTAGGCCATGTCTACCAACAGTATGTTACCCCCTGTGGACACATTCCACAATGACATGATGTTAGTTGTCATGCAGGTGTGTGACATACCATTTCAATACCCCATCACGTTCGCCCCTGTAAGACCATGCATTTCACAGCAACAATACATGCACATGTACAGCATGCATTCAGGGTAGGTGTGTTAGATGTGTGCATGGAATATTACATCACCATTATATGTCCGGTGTGTTGGCATGTATCTACATAAGACATACTCACCAGCTTCAGGCTGCTGCCTTGCTGTTACCATGGAGGGACCTACATAAGTGGGTGAGAGATGCAATGTCAGTGCCCACACCTGTGGCACTACTACAGGCTGGGTCCAGTACTACCATACATCTACTTTAAATTCACACAATACTACCACATCTGGACATCTGTTTATCACTACAATGCATCAACACATTATTTGTATAACATATCAGATATGCATGATCTACATGTACCACTGCAGATATTTACACAACAGTGGTCTACTGATGTGCCCTGTGTCCTTACCTGCACGCTCCTTGGCTGTTGTGTGGGTGACACCCACCTCCACGAAGGGGTCTAGTGGTTGATGTTGTTCAGAATGGGCAGGTGCCACAAGGCTGGCCAGGAGCTTCTCCACATGTGTCAGGGGGATGGATGGCATGGTCCCCCCTGTGGCAAGGTAATCCCCCCAGACTGCGGCAGCACGCCGACGGGCATTGCAAAGCAGGTCTCTGCAATGATGCTGGAACTTCTCATAACTGCGGTTATGCAGGCCGACATCATTGACCCTGTGGATGAGATTGTTCTACATGGCGGTCAGCTCCTGCTGTTCCTGTGCTGTCCTGCCAAACAGGACCTGGAAGTGCAGTACCAGGTGGTTTATTATTACGTCATTCTCCTCTGAGGAATATGCTGGGAGCCAGATGTGTGCCATTGTGCCTGAAAAACATGAGCATGGGAACAGGCCTGAGTGACTCATATGGCAAGGTTACCACAGTTCATAATACACATATCTGTCACACCCCCGCCATATCAGCTTCAACAAACTATACACACAACTCATTAGGTATGGCTACAGCTTCACTACCATTTGGATAGATTGTGTAGTGTACCACACATTCTGCTATGTGATTGTAGCCATGTCCACTGTGTGGACACTAATATTGCCGGCCTGTTACAGACTATTCACTTGCATGCTATTGTCGGGGCCACTATGGTTACATATATGCTAGTGGTATGGCTGCTCTGAGATTGTTGCTCATCTGACAGTCTATGTTATAGGGGGGTTCTATGCATGCTGTTGGACATGTATCGGGATTGTGTAGACTATTACTACCAACATATGTACTATGACAGAGACACAATAACATGTATATGTTCCATTGGCCAGTTGATCCACCTCTCGACACCCATCTGGCCAGGATACCTGGCACATCACATGTGTGTGCCAACTTGGGGCCTCCTCGTGTACTGTTACAGCCATACCATCAGGTGGAACCACCCAGGGGATGTTGGCTCACCCCCCTCGGGCACACACCAACATGTCCCTGTCCCTTGAGCTCAGGTCTAGAGTCTGTTCCATACCAGGCTCCACAGACACATGAGGGATGTGCTACATCCGTCTGAGGCACCCAGTACACATTCACATGGCCAACATGTTCCTTCTGCTCAGCCACCAGACCTGGCACTTTAAGAACGTGGACTGCTGTTGTGCGTGGGAGTTGGTGGGAGCCTTGTTCCTATTGTGGCCATATTGGGGACCATGGGGCATCCACATCACAGACCACACACACCATCCATGGTGTTTATCCACCACATGTGTCACATACCACCCCTGTAGACTGTCCTCTATATCTACCAATCCTGACCACCTCCAAGTGTGTATCTTCCATACTTCCCCATATTCCTATTGCATACTTCACAGGCAGGGGCATTGTGGTGCTAGGATGGGACTAACATGTGACATACCCCTCCATGGTTCGCACACTGCCAGCTGTAGATATCTGTCTGCATTGCTATGTGTGCTCCTGCCTCGCACATAGCACACATCACTGTGGTAGTGATATAGGGGACATGTCTTACCATACATATCTGTTTGTGTGTGTGTTTGTACAGATGTAGACATTTGCATATCGGTTTTTATCTATATGTGTGTAGATATATGCAACTTCATATATATGTGCACATATTTATGTCTACACATGGGTATATGCATATTTCTGGACATACATGCTGATATACATATAGATCTTTAAATATTATATATGTGACATATGTACACATATGCATACCTATATGTGAGGTATGTTCAGACATCAGCTCCACAATCTGACAACACCTTCCTGCACAGCTGCACTGTTCTGCCTTGCTACAACACAGACAAGTGCCACATATGGACATGGCCTGACATTAGTGGGGGTATATGTAGGAGCCGATTGCAGGTAACCCTATTGCACACCTATGGCATTCTGGCATGCTACATTACAGATTCACCTGAGTATCCTGCCAGTGGTGGGCCATGGCTCCCACACGTCCATCATAATGGCATTACTTCCACCACCAGCTATTGTCCACGTAATATACATATTTCCCATTACACAACACACACTATGATGGCTTACATCTTGTCTGTTAGTGCTGACCTGCACAGTTAACGGCTATGGCCAACTACACACAGGGACAGACACTATTGTCCATAGCAGTTGTTCAGTTGAACATCATCACAACAACACCTGATGGCACATATAAATCATTCCACATCATCTATCCCATTATGATGGACCAGGTACTACATTCTATTACATGTATATATACCTCACATACCTGTTGTGGGAATGATGTCTTGTTGAATGACAGCTGGCTAAATGCCTGTGACGTCAGCTTTTTGTTTGAAGAGCTTTGTCGTTTTTCTTTTTTTCTTTTTTTCTTCCTCTTCCTCTTGCTCTATCTCTCTCTCTCTCTCTCTGTCTCTTTCTCTCCAGTAAATGGATTGAGCTGTTTTGAACAGATTGCAGCCTGGCTTTAGTAGGTGATGCACATGATCAGGTGATGGCCTCTGCACCAATCAGTGTCCTCCACTTGCTAACTGCATGCAGCTTGCTGTGCAGTACTTCCAATTACCGCTGTCATGGCAACCACCTACTATAAATCCCCACATCATGTGGGCATGGTTCCTTTACCTTTCCTGTGTGATGGACATCCTTCCTGTGTGTGAGCATCAGTGTTACAGACAGCAGGTAGCAATACATCTTACAGGAGAACCAGCACACTCAGGCCAGCTACATATTTGTAGGATGTTCCAGAACTACAGACAGAGTGTGAGTAGAGTTGTGTTATGCTTTGTATAGTACTGGTGTTACAGGGTGTGTGTGTACATACTATTTTACCTTGGAATGCAGTCTGTCTGCATAGCTCTCAACTGTGGGCCTCTCCTCTTGGTGGCCAGAGGTGTGCCTATCATGTTTTGTCTGTCCACCACATAGGTGCTGTGTCAGACATTTCACTGGAAGTGTGTGTGTGTTGAGTGCTATCAGTACATGGCTACATCCATTTATGTTTCTAACCTCAATTCCCTGACTAAGGGTATGTTGCAGACTATACTGTAACACCAGCGACTTGCTTAGTGTATGGCAACAGTTTTCGACATATGGGCCTGCGTTCCAGCCTCTGTTCTCCACCTACATACCAAGCTTTGCACATATGACATGCTGTCAGGGGTTGTTCTGTAGTGGGCTGTGAGTATATCACACTGCCATTGCTGCCATCAGTCCACTGCTGTTGTATCCCCCACACATATGGTGGGGCTGAGGCCATATATGTGTGACTTTACCTACACAATACATGTGTGCCCTTATGCAATCCCGAAGCCAGTGTATGTAACAGGGGTATATGGCCCTGTATAATTGAGTCTAGGGGGCAGATGCACCATAAAAAAACTAGGCTGTTACAAAATGTTGGGGTATCAGGGGTGCGCTGCCTTAAGGTATCTGGATGTACAGTACCATACACTTCACCTATATTTACATTACTTACATCTTCTTTTTCTTCTTCTTCTTTTGGCTTTTTCCTGGTTAGGGGTCGCCACAGCGGAACACCTGTCTGCTCATGACTGGCAGTGGAGTTTTACGGTGACGAGTTGCCAGCCCGGCGCACAACCTTCCACAGAAGGCACACACATGCACACACTCACACCTAGGGCCAATTTAGAGCGTCCAATCCACCTACAGCATGTCTTTGGGATGTGGGAGGAAACCGGAGTACCTGGAGGAAACCCACGCGACCACAGGGAGGACATGCAGACTCCACACAGAAGGCACCCCAGCCAAGGATCGAACCGGAGAACCTCTTGCTGTGAGGTGACAACACTAACCGCTGATTTACATTACTTACATAAATTGGGTTAATGCAGGCCTACTGCCTCCTGCCATTCATACTGTTTATCAGTGTGCTTGTGATGGTGTCAGTTATGCCTTGATATGTAACAGTTACATCCCATTTGGTCAACTGAAGTCTTTACCACCTAGTGATTTTGTACAGAGTGTAGACAGAGGCTGCTGAACTATAAAACTGCATTACTTACTGTTGATAGTTTGGTATCCTGTGGCCCAGTCTGTCTTTACTATTGCACAATTTGAAGGGCTTGGTCTGGATAGCAACAGTTGTGAACCTTTCCAGACTACTATATTAGTATAACTATTTCACAGTTGCATTACTCTGTTTATATGGATGCTAGTGTCTGAATAGCTATAATACATGGCATATAAAACTGTAATGGTACACAAATAAAGGTTATCCATTTCTGCAAACCTGTGTGTGGTGTTTTATCCTATGACCTCTCTGTGGGCATATGTTGCAGGCAACAATTGTCATTTGTATGGGTGACCCATACAGTGTCCAGTTGTTATGGTGTTAACTGTAGGCATAGTGACTGTTCCATATTGTGTGCACCTTCTACATATGTATCTTACTGTACATATATCTGCATGTGCCTGTGTAGTCACATGTATATATATATATATATATATATATATATATATATATATATATATATACATATATATATATATATATATATATATATATATATATATATCTGTAGATCTGTATTTGCATATATGTTTCTGTGTATATGTATCCTGAGGATGTTGATGGCTTCCATATTCTACATTTCCTATGGAAGCCACGCTGTACTGCATGATATGTTATCAATACCAGCCTGACATAATACAGGTGGGTTGTAGTACTGTTTACATGTTGTGCACATGTCATGTCAGGTCCTGCTTATGTGATCTGTAACATTTTAGTGTATTGCAGGGCAGACGTGTTTGGTTGTGGTAGGGGAGTATGCCTATTTGTACATGACATATATTGTTTGGGCATCCCAACCCCATTAACGGTGCATGTGGACATATTTGTATTTGTCAATTTACCATTGCTATCTACAGATGTGTAGCCATATATATATATATGCATTTATTTCTATGGATATATATATATATATTATATATATATATATATATATATATATATATACATATATATATATATATATATATATATATATATATATATATATATATATATGTGTTTATATAGCTATCTACATCTATTGATATGTTGTATCTTTTTAGATATTACTATATTTACTCACACAAATACATTTACATGTTGGAATACATTCTCCGTGCTGTTGAATGACTGGGCTGGTTGATATGTTTTGACTACATCAGGGTTATGTATATCTGACATGGTTTAGTGGTAAATCACTTTGCCTATGATGTGTGGGGTTCTGTGTTCGAGCCTAGCTGGGGCTGTTTATTTTGTTGCTGGGCAGAACATGGGCCATTGAATATAGAGTGGTTAAGGCACGTTTAGTCAGTTGTTAGCAGGTTTGCACGAAGAGAAGCACTGCTAGCCTGCCATTACATCTGCTTACAGGGCGTTAGCTTCAGATTTGCTTAAACAGTGTAGGCATTGCTTTCCGCCATGCAAATGGGCTTAAGCCTGACTACTAGTGCTTATATATGCTTACTATTGCTTATTTGTGCTTAAACCTGCTTACTAGTGCCTTATTCAGTCTGACACTGATCTGACATGTGCATTTCTTGTGGTACTCCACTTTTATATATATATATATATATGCTATTTATTAGGTATTGCAACAAAACTATTGGTGATAATGTGCTTTGCCATGTAAATTAGACTGTGCTAGAGTGGGACTCAAACTGGGAATGCATGCTCATTAGGTGGATGCTCTGCCCACTACACTATTGCAGTGCTGCTTCATTTGCATATTTCTTCTATAATGTCATACCCATGGTTCCTTCTCCCACCCCTGAGCTCCACATACACAGCAACCATCCATTCTCCATTTGCTAGCCCAGCCATACCACACCTCCATACATTGCCCTCTCTGCATGTCTCGGTACTCATCCAGTATACTGTCTCGACCCAAGCTTCTTCAGGTTCTTCATTCATTTAGTCCACATACATATGAGCCTTGCCTTGTTCGTCTTCTGATACAGGTGTAAACATTGATGTGACTCACAATTTTTGGTTTGACCTACCAGGGACAGACCTGTTTTTGTGTCAAAATTAGACTTAGCTGATCTACACTGTTTCTCCCACTGGTAGCATCCTGCCAGGGGTTTGAGAAGCAGTGATTTGCTCACTCACCTGGCCAGCCTCATCTCCCAATTCCGCAGAACAGGCATCCCAGGTCTGACATTCTGTACATGAAGCACACCCACATGTCCCCTCGACGTGCACCAATTTTTATTATTCTCTTATATATTATGCAAGACTACTGTTCTTACAGTAGGACTGGACAGGCACTGTTTTTATGATACACATAGACTGGTCGAAATACTGTATTTGAGCTATGTAGAAATGGTTGCTCTTATTAATCTACATAATTAAATACATTTTCTATACTGTTGAATGACTGTGCTGGATGATATGTTTGTGATAACAGCAGCTGTATGTGTATCTGCCATGGCTTAGTGGTAACTCACTTTGACTATCGTGTGCAGGGTCTGGGGGTTGCAATTTGGGAGTGCAGAGTATTTTGCTGCTGGGCAGGATGAGAGCTGTTGGCTACAGAGTGACTAAGGCACTTTTGAGCAACTGTAAGCGGGTTTGTGCTGGTTTGCACGAGAGTAAGAAATGCTAACCTCCGGTTATGGCTTCTTACACTGAGTTAGCTTCTACATTGCGTAACCAGTGTAGGCATTGCTTACCGCTGTGCAAACAGACTTAAACCTGCTTACTGCTGCTTAAAAGTGCTTACTCCCACTTACCCCCGCACTACTTTATTTATTTATTTTACATTTGTTGACCAGGAAAATCTGACTGGATGCTTGTCCATTTTCAGCGGAGGCCCAGGGAGAAAAGCTCCACAGTAAAACTCAGCTAATCATTACAAGTAATACAGAGGTGTTCACATTCATAGAGAGCAACAGACTTAACATAGCTAAGTAACATATTATTCATGCATAGTTTAAGTTAACATGCCAGGTATGATGGATGACATAGATCAGATTAAGGTGAAGTTAGATTCCAGTGTAACAGTTCTGGATAGGTTACACTCAGGTATTCGGGTTAGGTTTAGTTATTCCATACCTGGATAGGTTACACTCGGGTATTCGGGTTAGGTTCAGTTATTCCATACCTGGATAGGTTACACTCAGGTATTCGGGTTAGGTTTAGTTATTCCATACCTGAATAGGTTACACTCAGGTATTCGGGTTAGGTTTAGTTATTTCATACCTGGATAGGTTACACTCAGGTATTCGGGTTAGGTTTAGTTATTCCATACCTGGATAGGTTACACTCGGGTATTCGGGTTAGGTTCAGTTATTCCATACCTGGATAGGTTATACTCAGGTATTCGGGTTAGGTTTAGTTATTCCATACCTGGATAGGTTACACTCAGGTATTTGGGTTAGGTTTAGTTATTCCATACCTGGATAGGTTACACTCAGGTATTCGGGTTAGGTTTAGTTATTCCATACCTGGATAGGTTACACTCAGGTATTCGGATTAGGTTTAGTTATTCCATACCTGTGTGGTAGAGTAGAAGAGAATAGTGAAGGAGTAGGTAGGTAGGTAGAGGGAGGGACATTGTAACTGTATATTAGGTGGTGGGAATAATTGGTAGGGGAGCAATAGGGAAGGTTTAAAGGATGTTAGGATATGTATGTGAGGCAAGAAAAAGAAGTGTTAGTTTCAGTAGTTTATGTATGGGGTATAGAGTGTAAGGGGGGATTTAGCCAGGTGGTGAGCATGTGCAGATCCAAGTGTGCTTGAGGTGTTCCTTCAAGTGTTTTTTTAAATGTGTCCTTTGAGACAGCTGAAGAAATAGATGTGGGTAGGGAGTTCCAGATTCTGCCAATATAGTTGGGGAAGAGGATGTCACCTAATTGTAACTTTAAACTTTAAAAGAAAAGAATAAGGGGTCGATAGGTAAGTGGTGTTAAAGGGGCATAAAGAGGGACAGTCAGTAGGGGAAATAGCCAGGGATGTGCAGGAAGGCTGAAGGGAAGGTCCACAGCTGGCCATTTCTTCTACAGCAACAGCTGTGCATATATACTGAATTTAGAGGTAGATTTGGACACTCACACCCCTGGGTGGGGGTGAGGACCACAATAATAAGTTGTTATGCCAGTTAGAATGGATTACATGCCTGCAGTAGGGAGCTGCAACCATGTGTTATTTTGTGTTATTTACTGGGTTTTGCAACAACAAAATTGGTTATGACGTGCTTTGCCATTTAAAATAGACTGTGCTGCAGTGCGACTTGTACCGGGTATGGCTACTCATTAGGTGAATGCTCTGCCCAATTCACACTATAGCTTACATCCACGAGGCGGTCCGATTAGAACCGCTCCATCCAACACCTGCACACCTTGACCCATATTTTCATACCCATAGTTCCCCTACCCCCGGTCCTCCTCCGCAGCACTCATCCTTTCTCTGGGTGGAGGTCGGGTCTAACCACACCACTACATACTGCCCACTCCCGATTTCTCGGGACCCATCATGTACGTTGTCTCGACCCATGGATCATCAGGCTTTCCCAATCTTGCAGTCCGGGTACATACGCGTCCTGCCTTGATGGATCTGTGTAATGGCGGAAATCCGAATACCCTAGAATTTTTGGGTTGTCCCACAAGGGACGTTCCTGTCTTTGTTTCTAGATTAGATTTAGCGGGTCCACAATGTTTCTCCTACTGGTAGTATCCTGCCTGTGGTTTGGGAAGCAGTGGTTTATTTACTTTGTTTGTGTGTTTGTTTGCATGTTTCACCTGTTTGGCTGTGGGGGGGTATTGGTACGTGTAACACGTATGTTGATCGAGACCCCTCACCCCCATTGGCGGTGCCTGTGGTCATATGTGTCATTCCTATGTGCTGGCTCATATCATAGATATATATCTGTGTTTATATACACACACACACACACACACACACACACACACACACACACACACACACACACACACACACACATATATATATATATATATATCTATACATATATATATATATGGGTCTACTTTGTATAACCAAACTTCCGATTCATCGACACACAATTTACCGACCCCAAACAACCGAAAACACACAACACCGACAAACACCAACAACTCAAAACACCGAACACCATTACACCGACACAGAAAACGTAAACTACACATTGCACACAATAACATATCCACTAACCTTAACCTAAACCCTAACCCTAATGTCCGACACTACTGCACACTTACCCAACCCGCACCCTAACCCTAACTCACTTACCCACCCCTAAACCTCAACACTGTCATTATCGCTCACTTACCCTACCTGCACCCTAACCCTAACTCACTTAACCCACCCTAAAACATTAAGCCCGTCACTATCGCACACTCACTCCACCCGCATACTAACCCTAACACACTCAACCCTTCCCTACACTACACTACACTACGTCACTATCACACACTTACCTTACCGGAACCCTAAGTCCGACACTACCGCACACTCACCTTTCCCACACCCTAACCTAAAATCCCTCACTATCGTACACTTACCTGTCCGCTCCCCAAACCTAAATCCGTCACTATCGCACACTTACCGGATCACGCTCACACGTTGCCGTTGTCGGTCTTTCGGCTGTCGGAATATCGCTTTTTCGATCATCTACCTGTTCGGTCATTCCGTCTCGATCTTCTGGGTGTCGGTGAAGTGGCGGGATTCGGTTATTCGAAGTAGACCCATATATATATATATATATATATATATATATATATATATATATAGCTATATATGCATATATACATATGTATATATATATATATATATATATATATATATATATATATATATATATATTGCTGTATGTATATCTAACGACATATAGATATATGGATGTCTGCATATGCATATATCTATATGTGGATATTTATATATATGTATGTCTACATATGTAATGCAGTGAGAGAAGTATATATCTATTTAGTTATAGATATATCCACACACATACATCTACGTATTTAGCTACATGTCCTGTAATGTTGAATGGTATTACTGTATGCTTTGTTTGTGGAAACATCAGGGCTATGTATACCTGCGGTGGCTTAGTGGTAAATCACATTACCTATGGTATGCAGGTTCCTAGGTTTGAGCCTTGCAGGGACTGTTTAATTTGTTGCTGGCCAGAATGAGGCCTGTTGGATACGGATTGGTTGAAGTACTTTTTACGCTGTTGTCAGCGGGTTTGCACGATGGTAAGCACTGCTAACTTCCGGTGACATCCGCTTATACATGGTTAGCCTCACTATTGCTTACTCTTTGGAAGCACTGCTTCCCATCGTGCAAACAGACTTGCACGTGCTTAGTCATGCTTATTTTGTCCTTACTACTGCTCTATTTTCGACAGTAATACTCTACTGATTCTTGGGGGGGGGGGGCTGGATTTGGCAAGTGTATGGGGTTATCATTCAGTACACTGCTTACTACTCCAGTTCACACATATATGTTATTTATTAGGTTATACAACTAAATATATTGATCATAACAGTATTTGACATGGAAATGGAATGTACTCCAGTGGGACTCAAACCGGGATTGACTACTCGTGAGGCGAATGCTCTGCCCTCTACAATATTGCTATACTGCTTCATTTGCACATATCCTGCTTTTTATCCTCCTTTTGCTTTTTCAGCTACATTAACCGTAGCTAAGCGATGGGCACACCCACGCACTTATGGTTCTTTAATCGGTGTTTTAAAAGATATAGATGGGTTTTTTCTTTTATTTTATATATCCTGTTGCTGTTGTACATGTGGGGGTCTGTTGATGGGGATATGAGGACACCTGTGAGTGATCTCGCTCATTTCTTAACAGCTTCTGCTGTTCAACATTGCAGGGGCGTGTTTATGCTGAGAGCTCTACTCTCAGACACGCCCCCTGCACTCGTACACGCTCCGTGTAAGCCTAGGAGCTCAGCCAGCGTGCCTTCATTACTATGCATGGTGTGCTGCCGTCCTGTTCCTAAATGGGTGCTTCCGTGCAGGACTAAACTAGGAACTAAACAGGACCTAAGGTCCGTGACGACTGCAGTGCAGTGAAGGACATAGCAATGTCCTCCACTATGGTGCGATAGTCACGAACCGTAGGGTTAGGGCAGGGGTTAGGGTAACGGGATAGCTTTACTAACTATCCCCTTACCCTAACCCGTGCCCTAACACTAAGGTCCTTGACTATCACATCATAGTGGAGGACATAGCTTGTTTTTTAT